>NW_027494271.1:0-300116 GCF_021521415.1 Bidens hawaiensis | reverse complement strand
ACCAACGACCAACTGCCACCTTAATCCTTTTAACTTCACACACAAATCACACTCTTTACTGACTTTTGTGTTGTACCTTCACTTCATACTCGATTACTCCATAGAATGAATGAATTCACCATTTTCTTAATTCTAAATCGAAATGTCTTGTGTTATTCATTTTGTTTTTTCAAATAAGGTCATTGTTGTTTTTCAAAGATAAACATTAGTTTGTTTGTCAACGCGATTTATTTTACTTTGTCATGATTGAACCCAGGACTTTTGGGGATTTTATAAACGAATGTAAAAATATATATTTAAAAAGTGTGATAGAATATCTAAGAAGTTGAACATAAAAACAATTAAGCAAGTAAGAAAATATAAATCCAAAAGGCGTTTATAATTTTTTAACAACTAATTTCTTTCCATTTAATGATTTGATTGTGAGACATACCCAGAACCATCTGATTGTAATACATATACATTTGTCATAGTGGTTGTAATAAAAAAAATATTGTTATATAGATTAGATTACAAAGAATAAACAAAATATTAATAAAAAAACACTAATGAAGTTAAACTGAGATACAGAAAGGAATAAAGTTAAAATGTACGTGAATAGTAATTAGTTTTTTTTTTTTTACTATATACACTTTTAACATCAATGTGAATCAATTTCACCTTTTGGCATTTTGTAAGCTCAGTGATTTTTTTTATAACAATTAATGAATAAAGCCTGGTTACATGAGGTAATCCAATGATATAAGACGATTCCATATGTATGTGACCACGGATGGTGTTGGAGTAACCCAATGACATAAGACGAATCAAAATGTTTATTGACTTTTGTGTTGTACCTTCACTTGATACTCAATTACTCCAGAGAATTAGCCATTTTATTGTTTCGGAAACTATGTTGTGTTATTCATTATATTTTAGGAAATTTGTTTTCAAATAAGGTCATGATTGCTTTTCAAAAATAAAATAAAGTCAAGGTACCTAGTTTTTTTGTTAATTAACGCGATTTTTTTCACTTTTGTCATATTTAAACCAAGGACTTAAAATAAATATTTAAAAAGTGATAGAATATTTAAATACAATGTTAGTTGAAAGCTTAACACAAAAACAATTATGCAAGAAAATATAAATCTAAAAAGCATTTATATTGTTGCATAGATTAGATTAAAAAGAATAAACAAAATATTTTTCTAAAGAAAAGAAAACTAATAAGTTAAACCGAGATACCGAGAGGAATAAAGTTAAAAGGTACGTGAATAGTAACTAGTTTTTTTACTATATACACTTTTAACATCAATGTGAATCAATTTCACCTTTTGACGTTTGAAAAATCTGTAATTTCTTTTTTTTTTTAACGATCAATGAATAAAGCTCGCCTACCAGGGGCAACCCAATGGCATAAAGATGATTCCATATGTCCGATCAGAGACAATTTTGAGCTGCCCAAACCCACCATCTCTGTTTTAAGGAAAACTCGTCGCCTAAAAACCAACTACAAAAAAACCCGGTTGTGATCGAATTTGAACTTAAGACCTTGCAGTCTTAAGCCTAAATTTTCACTTCACTTCTAATACCAGTTAACTTAAAACTCATAGGCCTAAACTCTAGATTTCTAGTAAATTTATATATTAGTTCTAATCACTCATTCTATAAATATTTATGTTCATTTCTTCTAATCTCAAGTTTAATATATAAAATCAAGATTGTTAATTATATAAAAAATAATAAAAATAAAATCAATTAAAAAACAAATTATAATAAAGTTTGTTTCAGTTGGAGTATATCTTATTTATATATTTATATTTTTTTTTGAAAGTCAACTTTATAAACATCACAAACCTAGTTAGCCAAAAGCTAAGTCAGGATAAAACAAAAGCATTTACATGCTAGGAAGAGGATTTGTAATCTACTCAGTCCAACTAAAAAAAATTAACACTATGAAGAGGTAGGTCCCAGCAGAGCCCAGTTGGTCCCGCAAGACTCACATTGAACAGGGACGTCTACGCAAAGGCCATCTGCTTCCGCAGGACCCACCATGCTCAGAGAACCTTACGCGCAGTACGCAAGCTGTACACGCAGGGAAAGCCTCCCAATGGTGAAGTACCCCGCCTGTTCCCGCAGTTGCGGATACAAGCCATCAGGGAAGGCTACCCGCAGACAGCAGGGCTACACGCACAAGACAATAGATACTTCAGTAGTCACATGAAGGAATGAGCAAGACGGGAACAATCCCGCCAAAATGAGCCAGTCCGTATGATTCTGAAAGATCTTCTGTACTATACCTACCAAGGTATGGATAGGACAGACAATCTGACCAGAACAGCCCATGAGCCAATCACAGGGTGACAGCTCACCGACAACAGTACGAGGAGGAGCACCCTCTAGTACTGTTTGTCACTATTAGCCGCTGCCTACTCACCAACCCTTACTGCAGGGCATGCGCAGCCTACAGTTGGTGAAATAGTGTTACTGTTGGCCGTAACCTATTCACCAACCAGCATGGCCTGCGTATAATCCACAGTAGGTAGGACGTGCATAATCTACAGTTGGAGGAATAGTGCAGCCGACATAGTTACTGTTGGCCGTAACCTATCCACCAACCAGTATGGCCTGTGCATAGTCCACTGTTGGTAGAACATGAATACTATTCAGCCGGCTATACCTTCTAACCTACCTTCGGCTATAAATACTCCAACATCTTGGAATGGTAGGATCATCTGCTACCCAGTTATCTAGCAATCTCTTAATATACACTTATATTCAGAGCAATCTAGTCTGATTCTCACGCCGGAGGGTGGTCACAAGGAGGAACCCCCCCTTCTCAGTGACGAGCTTACGGTGTTTGTTTTGCAGGTCTCCTGAAGAACAGCCTTCTCAGTTAGATCTCATCCGTGGGAAACATTACTTAAACCCCAGATTATCTATAATCTGTCCAGGGTTCACTTAGTGTTTCTTCACACTATGACTAGAACACCATATATATGACAATGAAATAATGGAAACAAATAAGTTCTCCTTGTCAACTTAAGTTGACCGAAAACCTCTCCATTTCATAACCTCCAAATACTCCACCAAGCTATATAAATAATCGTCTCAATAACCTCTTCTTCTTCTTCATAAAAATGAGCGAATCTAACCACAAGATTATCAAATGAGGAGAACGGACAACCGAAGACGAAATATCCAACCATCTACCAACACAACTCCATATCCTATTTACAAGAGTACATTCACCAAAAATATGTTCCGAAGATATAACCGAAACTGAACAAATCGGGCAAACAAAAAGTTGAATGTCAAAGCCCCTCTTACTTAAGTTTAGTCTTGTCAGAAGTCAATCTAAAAGAAGTCTCAATCTAGTAACATGACTCCCATTCGGAAGATCTTTATTATCAATGTGTTTTATAATAGATTTAACCGAAAAATCATATGCTAGATCCAACTCTCACACCTATTTATCATCTAAAGCTCCCAAACAAACATCAACAATAACTAATTGAAGGTCGATAAACTGATTATATTTTTGAAGCTCCCCTAGGTGTTCTTCTCAACCCCAAACCGTCCCCTAAGTAGTGATCTGGTAAAATATCACACAATCTTTTGGGATTCCAAATGAAACAATCTAGAATACCGCTCAAAAAGCGGAACATCACCCCCACCAAATCCTCGTTTTTTAATCAAACTAATGGGAATCAAATCCTCCTTATTTAATTCTTGTGTGTTTTTAACAATTTTAGCCAAAATCTCATTACCACTCAAAGAAGTAGACGTACCCGAAATATCAAGTTTCTCTCGATATAAGTTTTTTAAAACTCGAACCCACAAAAAGTCTTGACTATTAACGATCTTCATCGCCACTTTTAAAGAAGCGCTCGATTTAGGACCCACAAAATTCCAATACCCAATCCTCCTTTAGATTTATCTGCAAAACAATGTCTCATTATACCCAAGGAATTTTTCGGTTCATCTCATCTCCTCCTAAAAAAAAATCTTGCTCTCATACCTTTAACTTTATGTTAACCATCTTTGGAATATTTAAAAGAGGTAAATAATAAATATGCAGGCCAGCTGGCGGATAGTGCTGGTCGGACCGTCGACCGGGGCACGTAATTTTTTGGGCCAATTTTTTTATATATTATTTTATATATACATTTAATCAAGTTAAATTATTGGACCCAAACTAAAATAAATAACTAAAAAATAAAATAAAAACACAATGCAAATAATAGAAATATCGCCCGATTGAAATTCCTCCTTGGTTCCATCCTTCCTTGCGAATGCTGAACAAAACCTGAACAACGACCAACCCAGTCGAGCACCACTGTTGGTTCGTCGTTGACCACCAGGTTCCTCCGCAGTTGACCAAGCCAACCACCAAGGACTAGAGGTGCACAAATTGGGTTTTTCAAATACCCGGGTTCGGGTATGGAATCGAGTTCGGGTATGACCGGTATTGAAAAATCAGGTATTGGTAATAATCGGG
Organism: Bidens hawaiensis; assembly: GCF_021521415.1. Lineage (NCBI taxonomy): Eukaryota > Viridiplantae > Streptophyta > Magnoliopsida > Asterales > Asteraceae > Bidens > Bidens hawaiensis. The sequence goes on along the minus strand of NW_027494271.1, from coordinate 295,636 downwards.
TCAGGTTCGAGTTCGGGTCCGGGTATTGTCTCTAAAAACCATACCCTATACATTGGGTTCGGGTCGGGTATGGAACCGGGTATTCAAAACCGGGTATTTGAATGCCCTATTATCAGATAATGAAAAACCCTATTTTCGGGTTTTTTGAGGCTTTTTTCCGGGTATCTTTCAGATATAGATTGGATATTTTAAAAATTTTGCACTTTTAGGGGTATTTTTTGAGTATTTTTAAGGTATTTTTCGGGTATACATCGGGTATTTGAAATACCCAGTTTCGGGTATTGGAAAAGCCCGGTTCTGGGTATGGAACCGGTTCGGGTTCTCGGGTATTACCGGGTACAAATCGGGTCTAGCTCGGGTTTTAGTATCGAAATGCATACCCTTTCTGTACCCTACGAGTAGGGTCCGGTACGGGTTCGGGTATTAAAAACCCAGGTATTTAAAAAACCGGTTCCGAGTTTTTATTTCGGGCCCGGTTCTGGGTTCGGATTTTTTGTACACCTTTACCAAGGACTAAGCTATGTTTTTCCCCCAATGTTTTGTTAATCGTTAATTATTACGGTATTTGATTTTAATAATATATTTTTCTATGTTTATTGTTATAACATTCTTGGTTTTAGAAAGCGAGAGGCGAAGAAATGCGACGAGGTTTAAAACAAAAGAACGAACCACCAAGCGCAAAAGCGAGGGTTTTTTGTACGCGAGGCGAAAATATTTATATAATTTTTATATATGTATATATCGTTGATTTTTAGTATCCCGACTCACTATATATGATTTAATATATAAATCACCTATACATACAACCTAAAAAGCATATTCTACATCATTTAGATGCTTAAAACCACTTGCATACGAAAGGTGAGCGCCTCAACTTTGCTTTATGTCGCTTTTTCCCTAAAAATCTCGCCTCAAGATCGACTTTTAACTATTGCTCTCCTTGACTAGCCTAAAGCAAAGAGACACTCGCCTTAGGTCACCTCTCGCCTCGGCTCGCCTCAGGCGCGCTTTTTTAAACCAAGATAATATTAAGGGTCGTTTAAAAAAATTAACTTATACATTTTGTTACTTATTAAGGCTATGGGCCTTTTTGTTTCGGCTCGTCCGAGGTACTGTTTATATCCCAGAGACGGCCCTATAAATGTGAGTTGGAGTATTTGATTTTAATCAAATACTAAACACTAGATGTTACTCATATTTTCAAATGAATATTGAACAGATCAACGCATAAGACGATACAAATTTCAATTGTGTTTAATAGTACAGACACAAATAAGTATATACGTTATGTTTGGGTTCACCTAAATAACCCCTCAAAACGATATTATTAGCACAAATAAATATTTAAACAATAATGTACTAACTATTAACAGGCCACATCACCTCTCGTAGAAACTTAGGGGGTGTTTGGTATAGAGAAAAAGAATGGGAAGAAATGGAAATAGAAATGGGAGAGAAATGGAATTGGAGAGAAATAGAAATGGGTGGAGAATTGACAATCATTTCCTTTGTTTGGTACAATAGAGAAATGGGTGGAGAAACGGAAGCAGAGACGTGATTAGGGTTCCGCCTCGGCATCATCATGGTGGAGAAATGGTGGCTCAGAGACGCGTCGCAACACCGCGAACGGAGTAGAGCGTCATCATCATCGCCGCGCAACATCAACACCGCGATTTAGGGTTCCGCCTCGCAACACCGCCTCGCGATTTAGGGTTTCGTTTTGGCTCAGAGACGCGAACGGACGTGGCTGCGGCGTCGGCCGCCGTGCCGGACGTCGGCATCATCATCACCATCGCCGGTCGGAGCATCATCATCATCATACGCGAACGGAGTAGAGCAGAGACGCGATTTAGAAGCAGAGAGAATTCCATTTCTCTTCCAAATGGAGAGAATTGGATTTCTCTACTTTTTGCCTACACCCAATTCTCAGAGAAAACCAATTCTCCGCCCAATTCTCCGCCTAATTCTCCCAAACAAGAGAAACCTAATTCTCCACCCTCAAATCTCTCTACCAAACACCCCCTTAGTCTTCTTATCTCTTTGTAAAGTCAAACTATTCATCCAAGCTATAATAACTCCAAGCTTTATTTCAATCAGGTCCACATGAAAATCAATTTTCTACTTCGGCCTGCGGGTTTGACAAAAATAAATTTCAAGGTATGCATCATCAGGAATTGAACTGCTTGCTGAGCATTATTGGCATAATGAACATGGAATTTTAGCCAATTTTATAGGGAATTAGGGAAAGTTACTAAAAACTAACTTCAAAATAACTTTATAAAATTAATCGATTCAGCCTGGCTTATTGTCTAAACCGTAAACTAGTCTGATCGGTTGAGTTTGAACATTTATAAGCCAAATGACCGTTATTTTTAGATTCGATCACCATACCAAACAGATGACATGTTGTGATCAATTTGAATTTCAAGATCAAATTCTTTTACTGCATATTACTCTACTAATAAACAAAAATAATGCTACTTAATTTTCCTAACCACATTCAATCCTAGCATAAAATTCTCTCATAATATTCTAATATCTCTTCTTCTTAATCAATGCTATCCATGGGTCATGAGTAAAAATGGTTTAACCCATGAGTTACAATATTTTCAATATATTTGAAGATATTATGCACATATTAATGACCATTTACAACAATTTAATACCCAAAATACAATTATTCTCAATGAATACATTACTTTTTATTAAAAAAAGTCAACGTTTTTTAAAAATATAAACTCGTGAATTCAGTTTCAAATAATGAACTTTATTAAACCTTTTCATTTGATAAATCCCATGTATTCACGGGTTTAAAAGTTAGTATTATAATAAAAGGATCCAATTACAATAGAGAGACATGTAAACTGGCAACAAGTTGCGCCGTCACATCCTTTTGAATGGAAAAATTGATCATACTGAAAGCAAAGTTATTAAGTACATAAACGTAGGAGCATCGGGGGCAGATATCCAAATGAATCGAAAGCAAAAGGAATGAAGATGTGTTGATTCTCAACACACACCTTCTCGTGTTTAGCAATTTGAATTAAACCATAAATACCACCAATCAATAGTATAAGAATATTTATGCAGATAATAACAAATCCATTTTACACACCCACCGTTTTTCAACCAAGATTTTTTTCAGTTAATCTTTGTAACCAAACAGAGAACACCACTTGCAATTTTCCGTTAAATAGACCCTCTCTTATTAGGTTGTGTTATGGAGGCTCCATCATGTCATGTGGGCATTGTCACATCCCAACCTAAGGCGAAAACGTCGGGGCGTGCGCTGATTACTCACAACTCGCAAGGTATTATCATGCAATAATTTAAAGTTATCATATCTATTATTTCAAATTTAATAATCCAACAATACATAGTCTAGCAATAAAATAAGTAAACACAAAATAAAATCCAAATTCTTGTTTCTTCTCTCTAACATGCAATCCTAAGGTAGTGTTTGGTATGCGGTAATGAGAGAATGAATGGAATAGCCCATTCAAAGAGAATGAAATTAGTATGTTTGGTTGAAGAATGGAAAGAAATCATTCATTACAAAAGGAATGTCATTCTTTCTATTTCATTCCTTCCAAACCCCCTTCTTTCATTTTGATTCCATGCCATTCTATTTTTGGTTTTTCATTTTAACTCCTCTATTTTAGCAATTATCTTCAATTTATTATAATTTTCTTGTAAAAACAAAAAAGTATATGATTAAACTACACAATCCATTTCAATAGTTGTGATTTTCTATCATCTAAACAAGGAATTGACTAAAATCAAAAGTTTGAATGATTTTAAATTTATTTTAGTTCATAACTTTGAATTAATTTAAAATTTTATTAGTTAAATATATATATATATATATATATATATATCTATTTTTATAATACAATTTTATTATAAATTACAATTGGAAAATGTTGTGAAAATTGGTAGAAAAAGTATTTTGAAACGGGGTATTTTTGTTATTAAAAAAAAACTATTTCAGTTTTTCATTGTTTCCGTATACCAAATAACATATGGAAATGATTCATTCCAATCCCACATGGTAACCAAATATGACTATGGAATGGTAATAATCTATTTCATTCTCTCCTCCATTCCATTCCCTACTTCATTTCATTCTCTCTTCATTCCATTACCCCGTACCTAACATACCCTAAGTGTTTTCAAACAACTTGAGAATCACATCACACGATAAAAACAATAAATAAAAGTGCAATAATTTTGTCAACACTAGGTTGAGTGAGTATAACACCATATTTAAGACACTATAATAATAAATAAAAGTGCAAACTGTTCCTGTGAGATAAACAGTTAAGCCATAGCACATAAACAATCAAACAAACCATAAAGAAATGGGTCAACCAATTCCATATAAATGGAAAATGCTTACCAAGCAAGGACTAAACCGTTGTCATAAAAATGGACATCCGTTGCGAAAGATAGTCGTATGATCATACTATAAATGAGGAACTTCAACAAAATGCGTTCAAATAAAGAAAGCAAGCAAATAACAAGTCAGGCAAACTGATAAACACACAAGGATAAACACAAGCAAGTAAGCAAATAACAAGTCAGAAAAGATTTCTTTATAAATAAACATTGTAAATAATAAAGAATAATTAATAAATAATAATATTTATATAAAATTTGATCTTTCATAAAATACTTAAACTTATACTTTTAATACGTTAATTAACAAGATTATAATATATATATATATATATATTATAGATTTTAATTCTTTTAAATAATAAAACTTTTAACAAATTTTGATAACTAATACACACAAGATTTGAAAAATGACTAGTTTAAGTGTTGGTTTAAACAAACAAATATAAATTGATGATTTAAATGAATATATGAGTTTAATGGATAATTATCAAAAAAATGAACAAAAATTGGTTGGAGGTGGGTCGAACCCGCGCCCCCAGCCAAAGCAGTTCCTTAACACTCAAACATAACCAGCTGCGTTACTATAGCAGCTGGGAATAACTTCATATTATAAACTTAAAAGAACAGACAGACACAACCCCAAATCAAACCATAAACCCTAACAATCCAATCGTCTAATATGTCGTACGATTGAGTAATTAATGTTGGGGTTATCGCTCCCTGAACATAGACGAACAACACTGAGTAAACAATTACCTTAAACACAGAAAAATCAACGGCCAACAAGCTCCATCAGTCGCCGGCCAATAATTGTTTTAGAACGGCCGGTAGCAGCGAATATAATATAATTGACTATGAGGGTTAGATTGGCGATAGGTAAGAGATGGTGCAGACAAGATTAATTGAATTCTTATGGTAGCTAAATGGTATAATCATAAACGAGTTAGGACAGTTTATTAAATCGGTCAATACGAATCAATTAGATCATTGTTTCCTAATTAATTGAGTCGGTGAGGTTCGTATACGGCAGTACAAAGATTTACCTAGATCAATTTCACTATTAGAACGACAATTACGCTTCAAGCAACGAAACGGGTTCAGGTTTAGGTAAAAGGATCTAGTAACGGGTTATGGTTAAAGGATTATTGGGTTAATGGATAATAATATAACAAATTTGCTGAAAAGTCCTTGAAGTTTGGATGGGGATTTAAAAAGGGCTCAAAGTATGTTTTAGGGTATAATTGTACATTTTTTTCAAAGTTAACTTTATATTTAAAAATTAAAATACAATATCAATTAATCGATATACGCGATATTTAATTGCTAAAATTTTCCGATCCTAAAATACGGGTCTGGTTAACGGATAAAAATAATAAGTTAAAACCCGAGTTGTTATAGTGTCCCCTATTTTAAGGAATTTCGTCTCGAAATTAAATGATACTATAACAAAACCTTTAAATTTTGAGAACAAGAAAATTTTAGAATATAATTTAATAATTAATCACAATACAGAACTTTGAATAGTCACAACAACGCTCCAAATGAAAATCCGATAAGGCACTTATATATAGGATGTACCAGCGGCGTATCCACCATGTCCTTATCATTTTTACATTTGTACTGTTCTACATTATGACACACAATTCTACACATTATGATTTCCATGCGAGGACTTCGATAATTATGTTCCGGACCATAATTATTTAGATCGTCGGATGGTCCACATAACTCATCCCATCGTTTGAGTTACAAAACATTTGAAAATATAATTTCATTAGAAATATTTTAAGGAAAAGAGTTATAAGATAGACATCTTTTGAATAGACAAAAAGTCATAGTTTGGTTCTTTAAAGTGGGGAATTTTATAAAACAATCCCTTAGATAATATTAAACTTTAATCGAGAGACATAACAATAGGAAATCTTGATTTAGTACTTCAAAAATTTCGTAAAAACGTTAATCCCAACTTTATTAAAGAGTCGATACCAAATAGGAATCAGATTAAATAAAATAGAATACGACAAGTGACAAAGTCTTCTAGTAGCTTGAATCTTCAATTGCGCGTGACTAAGAACCTTGGGACTTGGGCTTCTTGAATGATTTGATCCATGCGGGCTTGAGCAGTCGGGGTAGATTGATTCGGCGTAACTTGAGCATGAACGGCTTGCAAGAGGGTTGTTTGATTAGAGTAGGCTTGGTAAAATTGAGTCTGTGGGTGCGGAACTTGATAAGGTTGGGTTAAGTATGAATGATCTTGCTTAACGAGAGGAGCTTGAAGGACGAGGGATTGATAGGTAAAGAGGTAGGGTGTAAATATAGTTTCAACTTGGTTAGTTTGGATAATCTGAGGGCACATATCACGGAGAGGATTAGGGTCTCCTGAAAGGTAGCAAGTATAAGTATTAGGGGCATCGGGTTCAGCGTAAGGGATAGGCTGTTGCGAAACGGCTTGTACATTAGGCGGGGCCCAACAAGTATTAGCAAAATGGCCATAACGGTTACATAGGGTGCAACGACGACATAAGTATTTAACTGAGTGGTGATGGTTACAAAGGAGCATAACGCTAAAGGACCGAGGTAAGGTTTCCTGTTTGGAAAAGTTCAAGAGGCTTGCGGTTGGGTAAGATTTGTTGAAGCAAGGTTATTACATTTATTGTTGTCAGGGGTAGTGGAGGTAGATGATTTGCAGTTAACTGAAGAGGGATTAGTGGAAAAGGTTGGATCGGTTGCATTGATGTTTTCAATTTGGGTTACTATCCTAGGGATCGCAGCAGCTATCTCCTTGGCTATACAGGCGGCCATACGGTGGTCATGAGAACCAGACGATTGATGTCGAGGACGACGGTGGTTTCTTAGATGAGACATTCTACGAGAATCAAAAATAAAGATTTATAGGGTGAATGATAAGTTGACGAAGTCATTTAAATAATAAAACGTTAATTGCTTAGATAACTGATAATAACTTTGCTTTAAGAAGTGAGGGGATTTGCGTAACATCATGAGGATTAAAGGTAAAAGATTATAAGATAAGGGGTACATAGCGTAAATACTTATGAGTTGATGTAGTTAAAATGTTTAATGCGTGATAACTAGATGAGGAGATAAGGCCAGTTTCAAAATTAGATTTTTATTTGATTAAGTTAACTTTACAATAAACTAACGAAACATAAATTGTGTGCTGGCCTCCCATGAGCTCTCCATGGCAGTTTGAATGGCCCAAAGAAACTAACGAATAAAAGTAACTGAGTTGGACATCCCATGAGCGTTACATGACATTTTATCTGTCCCAAATAATTAACGAATAAACAATACAATAGAGTTTGTCGACCCATGAGCGTTACATGGCATTTTAACCGACAAACCAAATAACGAATAAACGAAAGAAAAATATAAGTAGTTGGAGCATCCCGGGAACCACCACGTATGATGAACTCCAACAAAAATAACATTCAAAACAAGATGAGGAATGGATAGTAGGAGTGCCCATGGATACTATGGATTTTTCACCCAACTAACGATTTAAATAACAAAACAAAATAATCGGAATTTACAAAATTTAGCCCGAACCACCGTGAATTCGGTTTAAAGTCAACCTAAGGTGTCGGTCGTATGACAGTTGTGTTCCTCTTTGGCCGAGAGGAGCTTGTCATATTACCTAGCCTTAAGATGAATGAGTAAAAACAAAAGTAGAGAATTCTTAAGGAATTTCCCAAAATAAAAAGGAAATCTACTTTAATTTAAAATATTTAAGAAAAATTATCTTTGAAGGTTGAGACATAGCCTCGGAGTTGTGTGTGTGTGCATAACAATACAATAATAATTATTAAATAATTAATTATCTAAGAAAGTTGTAAACAATTAATGAACACATAAGGCATACAGATAAGCACGTATGTGGCTCCTAAGCATGTTACTAAGGCACCACTAATGACCTATCTTACTGTCGGCTCTGATACCAATATGTCACACCTAAAACTAAGGCGGAAATGCCGGGGCATGAGCTGATTGCTCACAGCTCTCAAGGTACTATCATGCAATAATTTAAAATTATATTATCTATTATTTCAAATTTAATAATCCAACAATACATAGTCTAGAAATAAAATAAGTAAAGACAAAATAAAATTCAAATTCTTGTTTCTTCTCTCTAGCATGTAGTCCTAAGTGTCTTCAAACAACTTAAGAATCACATCACACGATAAAAATAATTAATAAAAGTGCAATAATTTTGTCAACACTAGGTTGAGTGAGTATAACACCAGATTTAAGACACTATAATAATAAATAAAAGTGCAAAATGTTCCTGTGAGATAAACAGTTAAGTCATAGCGCATAAACAATCAAACGAACCATAAAGAAAGGGCTCAACCAATTCCACATAAATGGACATTGGTTACCAAGCAATGACTAAACTGTTGCCATAAAAATGGACAACGGTTGCCAAAGATAGTCGTATGATCATACTATAAATGAGGAACTTCACCAAAATGCGTTCAAATAAAGCAAGTAAGCAAATAGCAAGTTAGGCAAACTGATAAACACACAAGGATAAACAATTGCGGTTTGAACACTATATAATATAAAAATAGCTAGTCGCATATGTCCCCAAAAGATAAAATAAGTAAAATAGAGGAGTGAAATACTCACCTTAGCAATTACGCAAGAGATAATGATTTAACAAGAAAGATAAAGGTAGATCAAGTTTTTCGGGAAATACCGACGAGATATCTTAATAAAGAATAATTGAGAAAATAAGTATGAATTTCATAACGAATCTAAAACTAGATAGAGGTTTGGGAATTGATGATTGGGTGTGTTCTTGCGAAAACCAAATGTCTCTTTGATTTATTTCTAATTTGTTTAAAATAATTATTTTAAACTAAAAATACGTTTAATGTATTTTTATATATTTTCACCATCAGAAAAGATTTCTTACTAAATAAACATTGTAAATAATAAAGGATAATTAATAAGTAATAATATTTATATAAAATATCATGATCTTTCATGAAATACTTAAACTTATACTTTTAATACGTTAATTAACAAGACTATAATAAATATATATATTATATTTAAATTGTTTTAAATAATAAAAATTTTAACAGATTTTCATAACTAATACATACACAAACACACGCGCGCGCGCACACACACACACATATATATAAATTTAACTTAGATTTGGAAAATGACTAGTTTAATTGTTGGCTTAAAAAAATATAAATTGGTTATTAGTAATAATATGATTTAAATGATAATATATGAGTTTAAAGGATAATTATAAAAAAATGAACAAAAACAGAACGGGCTGAAGGTGGGTCGAACCCGCGCCCCCAGCCAAAACAGTTCCTTAACACTAAAACATAACCAGCTGCGTTACCATAGCAGCTGGTAATAACTTCATATTATAAACTTAAAAGAACATACATACACAACCCCAAATCAAACCAAAAACCCTAACAATCCAATCGTTTAATATGTTGTACGATTGAGTAATTAATGTTGGGGTTATCGCTCCCTGATCATAGAAGAACAACACTGAGTAAACAATTACCTAAAACACAGACAAATAGATGGCTAACAAGCTCCATCAGTCGTCGTCCAATAGTTGTTTCAGAACTGCTAGTAGCAGTGGATATAATATAATTGACTATGAGGGTTAGATTGGCGATAGGTAAGAGATGGTGCAGCCAAGATTAATTGAATTCTTATGGTTGCTAAATGGTATAATCATAAACGAGTTAGGACAGTTTATTAAATCGGTCAATACGAATCAATTAGATCGTTGTTTCCTAATTAATTGAGTTGGTGAGGTTCGTATACGGCAGTACAAAGATTTACCTAGATCAATTTCACTATTAGAACGAAAATTACGCTTCAAGCAACGAAACGGGTTCAGGTTTAGGTGAAAGAATCTAGTAACGGGTTATGGTTAATGGGTTATTGGGTTAATGGATAATAATATAACAAATTTGCTGAAAAGTCCTTGAAGTTTGGATGGGGATTTAAAAAGGGGTCAAAGTATGGTTTAGGGTATAATTGTACATTTTTTCAAAGTTAACTTTATATATAAAAATTAAAATAGAATAACAATTAATCGATAGACGCGATATTTTATTGCTAAAATTTTTCGAACCTAAAATACGGGTCGGGTAAACGGATAAAAATAATAAGTTAAAACCCGAGTTGTTACAGGCATGGATGACGCCATCCACACCGTGTCATGCAAAACAAAGGCCGATGTTATAGGGTCAGACGCCACCACATAAAGACACCATCTTTCTTCTTTTTCTTGGTAAATTCAAATGGTTGGGTCCTCATCGATAACAACCAATCCTTTTTATTTCATTAAAATCTAGTTAATTAAACATAGTTACCCAACAACGCTTAAACTAACGAGTGATTATTGTGTCGCTGCCAACGTGAGAGTGACATGACGTGATAATTAGCTCTTGCTAATTATCACACAACACACAATCTTAGTATCAGGATCACTTTTAACTTCTCTTCTTTCAAGATAGTATCCACTAACTTTTCATTAGACGTAACGTAGTGAGGAGCTTCACACCCTAAAGGCACCCCATAGCGTCTGAAACACCACCGCCGAGGAACTTTTGAGATGGGGGGGGGGGTTGAATTCACACACAGCGCCGAGCACTCTCTCTCTTTCCCACTTTTGGCCAACCTAGCCGTTGATTAACGATTACTATTTGTTTTAAAAAAACAATTGTTTTCCAATATTATAACTAAATCAATTGCCATCCCTACATCCCCACCAATCAACAATCTTCAACAACATTATTGTGGGGGAATCGCGCTAGTCTCAAGGGCTTTCTCTAGAAAAAATACGATTTTCTACTGCTTCAATACCGAAGAACTTTCATTAGATATAAAGGATACTTCAGAAGAAGTATATTTACCTCTTCTAACTAAAGGAGACTATTGACTATTAAGCCTGCGTTGAGAAGATCTATGAATATGGTGCATATAGGAGCAGTAAAAATTCTTCTAATATCAAGGATATTTCTTTTGTGTATTGCATATAGGAGCACATCGCATCCTCAACTAGTTTTCTTTTTTTTCTCTACTTGTAATATCAAGCATGTGTGTTAGTGAGTAATCTCCTTGCTAAAGGAGAGTATTATGTAATTACCAAAAAGTTCTTCCCCAGGGAAGAACATTTATGAAATAAATATATCAGTTCCTATTATCCATCATGTTCATCTTTAAGAGTTTTTCAAAACCTGGAGCAGTGGAGCCCTGGAGCCATAAGACATCTAAACTTTCTAAAACAATATCTACAAATTCCTCACACTTTGAAACCATCTCTACAAACTTTCTATTCAAAATACCAACAAAATGGATTCTTCCTCTTCGTCCAACTGCATGATAATGTCAATATACATTTGGTGACCAAAAAATTACCAATGGCGAGTTTTAAAGCGGTTTCTTCGTATGAACTTTGGGCTTGGTCAGCCTACTATGGCAGCCCCGGCTCCAACAAGGACATAAACGTTTTGGTGGCGTCGCCTATGTTAGAGGATTACATCGCTGTCACACCCCAACCAACGGCGGAACATGCCGGGGCGCGGAAATATTGTATCATAGCTCAAAAGATACTAAAATAATTGCGCTTGCAATATCTAAATTATTTCATTTCATAAATCAATCAATTACAAAAAAACATGAATATTGTCTCATAAGAAAATTACAATAAAAAACTTAAAAGTAAAAATTGTTTTTTATTAATCATGCAAACTAAGGTATCAAACTATTCTTTAATTTTTTTCTTCATCCTAAAAAACTACATGCGTCATGCGTGAAAATATATAGGTTTGTTAACATAAAGTTAAGCAAGTAATCACAATTTTTGTATATAATAATATTGACTATGACAATTCATTGCGATAATACGAATTACAACAACTATCATAACAATAATATAAAAATTAAGGCCATTTCCCTCGTCCCAAATGGGTCGAGTTACTCCGCCGGCGTATGATCATACTAATGAGGATGTGGATGAGATACCAACAACCATAACTCAAGAATAAATGCATAGTCACATTCGCACGTATAAACTAATTGAGCAATATCATATAAACGAAAATAAAGGAATTGTAGTGAAAATGATAAGCTACTTAAGTTGTGAACGCATAACGCTCTCAATATATAAAACGATAAAAAAAGGGATGTAAATTAGTCATCTTATAGAGTAGGATAAGTGAAGATGTGATGGCGATAGAAATTAAATAAAATGCGGTCGAGCTCCTCGGGATTTGTCGACATGAGTTCCTAGTTGTTTACATATAATATTAATTAATTATAACGGAATATTAACAAGACTTGTAATGAATTCGGAATTTGATTGGGTTTTAAGTAAAACTGAAATTAAAATATTATTAGTTTAATAATTATCACAATTATTGTGGTTATTATTATTAATATTGATACTATTATGATTAATTATTAATTTGCAGTTATGTTTGATAAATAATTTAAATCACATTATACATTAACGGAAAAGTTGAAAGAAAGTTTATTTTGAACATGTAAAAAAATTTGGTTCGTTACGAGAGTGGTAAAAACAATTATTATATGTTTTTTATCTTAGTTATTAAATGTATATGTATAATATATGTAGTTATATATAAATATAGACTCAAATTACAAAATTTAAACAAATACACACACACATATGTATATATATACACACGGATATGAAAAGAAATGAGTTGTTTAAAGGTTCGGTTTATCAAAACAATGTTTATTTAATGTTATGCATGTCTAATAATAGTAAAAACTTATTAAAACATGAAACAATAAAAAATAAAACCCAAAAACCAGGCCTAAGGGATTCTAACATACCACGCGCTGGCCATCAGGCTAGTGCCTTGACTACTTTAATAGATGAAAACGGAAATTAATAAACACAAGTTATGATTCTTGTTTTACCCCAATTAACTTTAAATACAAACTCTAGAAATCAAATCCGTTTAATTATTTGATGTTCGTAAAAATTGAGTTAAGGTTATCCTTAGTTGGTTAAAAACGATCATAATACATGTTTTAATTACCTGTTATGGTAATGAATACGGGGAAACAAAGAACCATAAGGTTCGTCTCTATCTTAATCTCAGAACTGTTCTAGATGGCTTTGCAAACTGAAGTTGAGTTAGGGTTTGGGTTCGTCATGTTTATATAGTGAATTAAGGGTGTAAAAGCCGCGGTTCATATTTTGGCAAATCATTTGTCAATAGTTAAACGTTTACCAAGATTAGAGTGTCGGTGAGACGTGTTTAAGGTAAATAGATGATTTAGTAAGATCAATTTTTTTGATTGTTCTGTGAATTAAGGTTCAAGAAAGGTGGGGGGGGGGGGGGGGTCGGCCACCGACAGGAGATGGAGAAGAAAATAGGGAAATTAATTTTGTTTATTGCAATAACGTACTTGGTCTTTAGGTGTGGGTGCAAGAGTGGGTAAATTATTAGTTGAGGGGGGGGGGGGGGGTTGTTATTGCACATGTATCAATGTTATTATTAATTTAAATAAAAATTAACACAGTATAGATACTAAATGCATGCGAAACTCTATTGACGGATTAACCGAATACGAACCCGGGTCGGGTAACAGTTACAAATACCAAAAAATGAAAATCCGAAATGTTCAACCGCTACTGCATCAGTCGCATCGTTTTGGGCAAACGATAAATTGTCCCCACATAGATACTATTTGGGAGATGAGATATATCCGAATATTATATTATTGTCAAAAAGTTTAGAGACCTAATGAATGAAAAGAGAAACTATTTTAAGAGAGTAAAAGATTTTTCGCGAAATGACATCTAGAGTTGTTTTGGGGTTCTTCTCCAACGTTGGCATTACATGAAAAATTTGTATCGTGCATGGACATTGGTAAAAATTAGAGATGCTATGTATACGTGTATCATATTGCATAACATGATTTCAGAAGACGATGTGAGAGTAATATGTCAACATTATACACCAGGGAATGTCCAAAAACAATAACCACAAGCAACTAAGGGGGAGAGGGTGCAAAATGTTCATCGAATACGTTCACGTGAGATACATGATGTGCTTACGAGTGATTTGGTTCAACATGCTTGGTCGTTCCGGCCAATTTGAGGCGAATGTGAAAACATATCAAGCGGGGATGACGATGGAGACAAGGAAAGTGAAGACGAGCTCGACGGAGATGAAGACATCAAAGAAGAGAAGAGGACGAAGAAGACGAAAGCGAGTAATTTCTAGTCGTTTTTTAGTTTTATGTAAAATTTATTTATTTATTTATTTTAATTAAATGTTAGTTGGATTATTATAAATAAAAAAGAAAAATTTAATAATGAGGTAATGATTGGAAATGGTTCCATCCATTACACCCTTTTAGCCAAAAAGCCCCTATGCTGACGTGGTACCACATGTCGCTCAACGCACTCATAAGGGTTCCATCCATTACATATGGTCTTAGTATGACAGAGATGATCAACTACGTATTACTGCTTTAAAATTTTACACTAGTACGTGCTCATCTCACTTCTTTTCTTAGTCATTGCAATCTTGAATCTGAAATGTTAAAGACATTCTAGGAGTTAAAAGAGAAGTAAAGACATTCAAGAGCTCGATATTTAATGTAAGGCCCCGAGCCCGGTACCCTAAATTGGGTGTTGGATTAACTCATAAACACAGTTTTAAATATCATAGTGAATCAAAACTTTTCGCAGAATATAATAAGTTAACCATATATTACATAACTTTCAAAATCTTATCTTAACGCCATTCAAAATAAAAACATAATTACATATAACATAATAACATTCTTCTTAAGATGCAAGTATTTTCAGTCCAATGCCATGTGTCTTCATTCAAGCCAGTTGCCTTAGCCTATTCACCTGCGTTCATACTAAAAGTCAGCTACGCTGAGTGATATCTAGTTAATTAGGCAACTTACCTTACATTCACATATATATACCCGAAGGTACATATTACATACTTAACATGTTTATCATTCTTCCATACATACATACATTCATTCTTTCATACTTTCTTGCTTTAACATACGTAGTACATTCATAACTTTCCTTACATTATAAAGAACATTTCGCCCTACATACCTCGGTTATTATTAGGGGCCGGTTCCCTCCATCCTCAGATATTATTAGGGCCGGTGCCCGTCATCATCGGATATTATTAGCGTCCGGTGCCCTTCATCCTCGGATATTATTAGGGTCCAATGCACGTCTTTCCATACAACTATGCATTCATTTCGTTACTTTTATATTTATATATTTTCATACATACTCTTAACAATTCCTATATCTTTCATAGATCATTCACACATTATTCATAACACATTCACATATCATACATTTACCACTTAAGGTAAGTGTATTAACCAATCACATCGAGTATGCACACAGCCCCGAAAACATAACAAGGAAATGGGGCTAGAAACTCACTCGCATCATGTTACTTTCTGATTAGTAATACCCCCTCATTAGCTGTGGACGACTAGCTGTGTAACAATTATAGTATCAATTAACTACTACTAACTATATCATACTTTTAAGTTAGTGAAACCCCTAGCTAACGGGGGTCTGGGGGCAGTAGCCCTTAGCGGGGTTCAAGGGGCAGAGCCTGGCTGGGGTTAAGCTGCCAGGTCAGCTTGGAAAAATTTTATTTTCATTAATAAGTCTTTACTAAAAACCTCATTAGAAAACTGAAGTTCAAACCCCCGTATATGTTTTCAACGTATAAGTTCTAACAAATCCGCCGGATAAGTATCAACGTATCCGTCGTATATGTTTCAACATATCCTCCGTATATGTATCAACATATCTGTCGTATAAGTATTCACATATCCGTTGTATAAGCTAGGATCACTTATCCGCCGTATAAGTTGAGCTTCACATATCCACCGTATATGTGTCCACATTTAAACCGTATAAGTGTTATCCTATCCTCGCTTATCTATTGTGCATATATTTGTCAGATATGTGCAGGGCAGCCCCTCTTTAACGCATTTTTAGGGGTTTTCAGCGATTCCGGCACCGTCAGCCGCAGTTAACCACCACGGTTGGCAGGATTTTGATTGTTTATAACCCAGGTAGCTTCGGGGTGTCCAGATCCAAGCTAAGGTGACCATTAAGCTCTTTTTTTTATTGATTAAACATCCGATTAATGCTAGCTCTAGATTCAAATGGCTCATTCGGCATCTCGGGGGTTGCTGTGTCGGGTTCTATAATGCTGGGTCAACTGAGATAAATACTTTTTTACCTTCGGTTGGTCTTAGATCGTTGAATAGAATAGTGTAGGGAGTGTTTGGCTTATGTGTCTGTTTTTGATGGTGTAGGTTATCGTGTAGAATGATGGAGATGGAAATGATTTATGGTTTAAGGGGTATTTATACTCCTCAAGCCCATGGAACTTAGGCACATCTTCATCTTAAGTCCATAATTCCACACATGTCTAATTCTCTAAGGCCTACCATTCCCTTTTGTTATCCGACTTACTAATTAATTATTTATTCTGAATAAATAATTCCAACAACATAATATTTTATTTTATCATTAATTTGTTAACCAAACTTAATCCTTCCAACATAAGTAATATTTTAATATTATTCATAAATTTTCGGGATGTTACACTTTAGATGTGTGATCAATAGAGAATTTTGTAACGAGTCTTTGAGTTAGTTTTCTATTATAATAATAAAATGTTTGATCAATCATGTGCCTTGAAGTGGTATCAAAGCTTGGTGTTGTCACACCCCGACTTATGACCTAAACTTACGAATAGTTAGTACCCGTTTTGTAAATATATCAAAGTTGCGGGCTATTTGGCAGAAGAATTTGTTTATATTAAAATATTCACTTATTTAAAAAACTTTTCGGATAATAAATACCTGAGTGTTTGATTTACAAATCATGTTTAATCTTATTTACAATATTTTAATAATTAAAAACTAAGTCATCTTCATATAGCGAGCATCTAACTCCATTAGTTCACTATATCATTGCTATATGTTCTAAACTTGATTCCATGAAATGTGGGGGAAAATACGTCAGCTAATATCGCTGGTGAATCGTTGACTCTAAAAACATTTAACAAATCTTTAATGACAAGATAGTTTTCTTGAACAAACTCAGCAAGAACGTCTCTTGTTCCTGTGATTTGTACCACTTTCCATATACACACAATTCATCCATTTGAGAACTGGTTATCACTGCTTGTTCAGTTATGTTTGGATCCCGAAACATGTGTACTTGGTCTAAGTTTCTTTTATTTTCTATCTTGTATGTTAGAGATCACATAATCTCTATTAAACATTTGACTGACTTTTTAAGATAAACAACCCGTTTATCTTATTGTAAAGGGTTTAACGTATTCACCGGTGATTGTCTGTTTTGAATGATGTGGTGATCTCGTTTGAAAACCTTTGTGAATGAATGATGTTTAACCTATAATAAAATAGGTTTACATAAATAACATGATCGTCTCTTGATCTGGCTATAGACCTTTAGTCTGGTTTTGATAGCTTTAAACCTTGATCGATCATTTGTTTGAATAAAATAATTAGACATGTAGTTTTTCTGTTTATTTGTCAACCATGTGCTGAGTTGTTTCTTCATGAAGAAACTTCTATGATAGGTTTCTTCTTCAAGAAGAAATGTAAATTGACTATAACTTTTGTATATAAAAATCTTATGTTTCATAATTATGAAAAAAATTTGACTATACCCCTTGCATGTAAAACTTTATGCTTATTAATCGTGAAAAAACTATATTTTGACTATATCCTCCTGTATATAAATTTCAATGTTTATTAATTATAAAGAAACATTATTTTAACTATAACATTTGCATGCAAAACTTTATGTTTCGTAATAATAAAGAAACGCCTATTTTTGTAAACATTTTTTATATATAAAAAAGCTTAAATATATTTATAAACTTTCCAAGGTTTAGGCTATACCCTCGAATAGGATCTATGCCATGAGTTGAAATATCTAAAACATAACTCTTACCTTAAAATGGGTATAACACTTAAGGACGAACAAGAAGTAATTCGACTATACGTAGGGTTTTAGGCTATGAAATGACGAAACTCCGGAGTGGCGTCGGGATTCCAATTCGATGGCACGAACTTCGAGAAAGTGAAAGTGATTTGGTGTTTTTGAATGCCACAATGAGGAGCCCATGTTCACTATTTATAGCCATCCCCGGTCAGACCGTCACTCACTACCATGCGACATGTGTCTTTCTTAATGATGATTCGTGCCGTAAGGTGTTGACATGTGGTATTCATATTCATTAATCATAAGCCACATGTCAATTTGTGAGTGTATGAGTTGTTATGTGCATGTTTCCTTTTGTTATAGTCAATTTACATTTCTTTAGTGATAGTAAAAATCCTTTTGCACTAGTGATGCCTACATGATAACATTTTTTACTATCACCGTCACTACCATTATCACTTACCACAATACATGTTCTAACTTTATATAATGTTACAATATGTATAAAATAGTTTGTTTGGCAACTTTGTATAAAAATGTGTAAGTTCATTAAAATCTATCTATGTATGTTATATATGTACATATTTAAATACGTAAGTGATTAAGGAAAATAAGAAGTTAAATATGAAAGAAAACAAAATGCAATACGATTTACAACGATAATAAAATAAAGGACATGGAACCAAAGAAGAATAAACGACGAATAAATAGTATTTAACACGCACCCATTGAAACAAATAACAAGCTAGCCTTCTAATGCACAATAGTCAAAGCCATATACACTACCAGAGATGAATCGAGCGTTTGAAGTCGTAGCTGAAACTCCTTGCTAAAAAGATCTTGCAACAGTTCGTTATCTTCTTGGTGAGTATGTCATATGTCTCAACTATTTCGTCCATCTGCATCGCTAAGTCATTTAACTTCATCAATATCGAAAAAACTTATAATTATATTAGCATGTTTAATAGCAATTATTTTGGTCAATTACCTGTTACAAATCGACTAGAATAGTTGTCTTAGTTATATGTAGTTACACTATTTACAATAGGACATCATTCAGAATTCTCCAAGTGCTTCTAAGCACGTCTATTAACTCATCTTCTCACGATCATGCTTATGAATTAATGCCTTGAAGTGATTCAGATGCTCAAACCTTTTAAAGGTGTTGAACTTAACTTTTGAACTAGAGAAAGTACAATTCATATGAACGTCTGGTTGCATGAGCATAAGGATTCGAGAGATTTTCACATTCGCGTATTTCAGGGGAAAAATTTTGCACCTCGTACACATGTGTAGAAGTCATAACAAAACACAACTGCATATGCTTACCAAGGCACCAACAACTCGGATAGACACCTCATAGCTTCAAGTATGTGTAATATTGTTTTTTTTTCTTATCCATGATTCATGCCACATTTATAGGTGAAGTTTCTCATCTCTCGGAACAATGATATTAACTTAACATAGAGACGTTATTCATGTGTCAAATATTAGGTGGCCCTTAGACGAAAGTTATCAAGGTGTCACACCCCGACTTAGGGCCAAGGCGTGTGACCAGTTAGGTGGTACATGGTTTGTAAATACATCAGAGTTATGTTCCTTTAGTGGAAGTCTTTGGTAAAATATTATTTTATTGAAAACTTAAGATTTAAATACCCGTTTGATATTTCAATTACATGTCTTTTGAAAATATGATTTTCTATAACATTCTGAATTATAATATTCAAGCCATCAAATAGCATCTGATAACTTTATCTCCAATATTCTAATCTAGTCTTCAAGTTTATACAAATCTTACTTATTCCCTAAAATATGGGGTGAAAATACGTCAACACATAGCTGGTGAATGGCATTGACTCTGTTGTAAAATACTTTTTAATACCATTATGAAATCAACAATAATACCCTGTGACTACTCTATAGGCACCCAACTCTGTTGGGATAAGATTGTCCTAAGTACATATACAATTAAACATATACACAAAATCATTTCTCTGAACAACCTAGTAGACTTCAAGAGGCATGTTGAATGATTTGCATGGCCTCAAAGAATGTTGAATCACCATGTATGAGTGGATCCATACACATGTATACTTTAATCACAGTGTTTGTTTCTTATTATTGTAACACAGTGTTTTAAGGATTCATAGATCATATGCAAACATTCTGACTTTTAAAGAGGTTGTAAAAGTTTATGGTGTATTTACCTTTCTGTCTATGATCAATTTCTGCTTCTGATGGTTACCTTGGACTTATAGTATGAGGATAACATTGTATAAATATCGAGATCAAATGATTTAGCATTAAACCTTTAGTCTAGTTTGTATAGCTTTAAACCTTGACAAATCATTTGTTTTTGTAAAACATTTAGATGTTTTTTTCTCCCTGTTTATTTACGAATTATATGTTACGTTTAATTTTCATGAGAAATGTCTATACTAGGTTTCGTATTCAAGAAGAAACATTAATTTGAGTATACCCTTTGTATATAATATCTTATGTTCTTTGATCATAAAGAAACATTATTTTGACAATAATCTTTGTGTATAACAACTATGTTATAATTATAGTTGATCTAGGTCTAGGCTATACCCCTACCTGACTGGGATTTAAGCCATATGATATAATATAATAAAAAATAACTTAAGCGGAACCCCTACTGTATATGAGTACTTGGAGTTAGACGCATAAGGTTGAACGAGCAACACTTTTACTCTGTCAAGTACTGGGGCTAAAACCTTTGAAGCTTTGGAACTCGGGATTCGTGGCACACTTTTCGAGGTATATGTGTGTGAAAGATTGTTTTGATGTGAAGAGGGAGAGTGGGGCCCCTCCTTTTATAAGCTAATTTTGGATTCCATCACGTATCGTGGTGGCCTTGGAAAAAGGATCATCGCATAGCGTGATGGCTATATCAACCACTACTGATTATTTTAATCAATCGTGTATCATGACGGATGAGGGTGGTGGTCGTCGCGTAGGGCGAAACTACTCACTAGGGTTGCATCGTCAGTCCTAGGTCTTCCATGTGGCCTGCCATATGTCATTCGGTTATGGTGGCCTTGCCGCATAACGCAACAGAGAAGTGGGTGGTAGTCGCTAGCGTGACATGTGTGCCTGAGATGGTATAGAAAAGTTGTTAAATTTTTCAAAAGTTTGTTTCACACAATGTCTAGTTTTAAATTTATAAACATTATTGTATCTTAACTAAACACACACATATAGGCAAGTGTACCTATTGTATATGTGAAATATTATGTAAGAACCAAGTATCGTTCCACGGACACACTTGTTTGATTTTTTACTACTAAATTGATGTATTTATTTTAACTCGAAGCACACATTATAGTAGTTTTGGTTTGACAAGTAATTTTAAATGAAATTTAAAAGCATAAGTTAAAAATAATATTTTTGGGTTTTTATATTTTTATAAAGATGATCAAGAATAAAAGTGTATCATTTTGGTTAAAACTTCTCTTAACTTGGTTTAACAATTAATTAGTAAACATGTGATGCATGCTTGCTATGATAATTAAATGTGGGAATAACAACTTATTCATAAGTCATGTTATTCCATAAAAATTATAGAAAGAGATATGCATAACTTCATGATCTCAACTAAAACATAATTTTACGTCAACATGTAGTTTAAATTCTTTATAAGATAAATTATTTAAAAGATGAGGCAATCCCTTAAATTACTAAGTGAATTGTCCTTGATATTTTTGTAAAAATAACATTTGTATTATACTTAAAATACCAATTATGATTAGTTAAGTTGTAAAGGATCAAGCTTGAATTATCAGGTATTAACTCACACAACTTTTGGACAATTATAGAACTCATGTAATAACTATCCAAGAGATGTTTGAGATAGGTTATGTTGCACACACACTTGACAAGTACTTAAACCATTTTAGTGGATGAATATCAGCAATCCGTTTTCACAACATTATCAACATTCCCATTTCAATATGATCAATTAGTACTAATAATTCATTTGCTCCATGTTCTGAAGGTATTATCATGCAATATTGGAAATTTTAATATCTGTTAAGTTAAATTCAAACCAAATATTCAATACAAAATATCCAAAATCAAATAAGTCATCAAACGAACATATATCAAAATCTAAAAGTCTTGTTTATTTTTCTCTATCTTAAAATCCTAAGTTTTCTTCCATATCTTGCTTGAACATCACATCACACGATGACCTACATATGCGTTAAAATATAATAGATTAGTCAACACGAGGTTGAGTGAGTAAATCACCAGATTTTCATGATTATATAATAATAATATAAAAGGCAAACTTTGTCAAGTGAGATAAGAAACTTAACCAATGAGCACGTAAACAAATAATGTCGGTAAGCACGATGTCAGATGAACTGGACGATGGCTAACACGACAGACGTATGATCGTACTAGACTGAAAATATGTTGAATCCCTCCGACATGTATACAAGGAAAGCATATAAACATATAACACGTTAGGTGTAAACTATTCAACACATAAGACTAAATAGTTGCAAGTTTGAGTATTAAATAGTAATAAAATAAATAGACCACATATGTCCCCAAACGGTTAAAAATGAGTTAAAAGGGGGGAGTAAGATACTCATCTTAGCAATTAAGCAAGAGATAAACGAATACGGTAAGAACGGTAGCAAACAAGAGTCACACTCTTCGAAAATTACTGACGAGAAATCCTCGATTGACGATTAAACGATGGTTAATTAAGCAAGACAGGGGACGGCTGAGTTTGATGATGAACGGGCATACAAACAGCTAGTAAAATTCAATCAAATTGAGTGTTAAGAACGGCTAGGGTAAGGTAATGATTACTGCAAGGTTAATTGAGTTTTTATATACAATAAATAGATTAATAAGTTAGTGTAAAGGTCGGCTCAAATGCCAATGGTAAAACGAATCAACGAAATCGAGTTAACACAATTAGCTAGTCGTTTAGGCCGCAGATGGTAAGTATAACGCGAGTATAGGTCCAATTTCCATAAACATGATGAGAATTGAGGTCCAAGAAAACCCAATTGAAATCGGTTGATGAATATGGGTTTGGGTTATCGGGTCGGATCTTGGGTTAAAGGGTTATAATAACCAGAAATTGTTGTTTAGTCCCTAGACTAAAAAGGTGGAAACATAAATGGACAAAAACTTAGTTTAGGGATATTTTTTCCAAACACCAAAAGTTATATGTTAAATAAATAATTAACAATCATATTATAATAATAAACTCGATAAACGCGATAAAAGTAACCCGAACATCGGAACAGCTTAACCCCAGCCAGGGGCTCTGCCCCTTGGACCTCGCTAGGGGCTGCCGCCCTAGAACCCAGCTGTCAGGGGCGCTTCCCCCGGACCCCCGTTCGTTGAGGGTTATAATTAAACTAGAAATACGATTTGGATAGTGATAGTAATTAATACGAGCAATTGTTATATAGTTAGCCGTGCACAACTAAAGAAATGGACAACTATTAACGATGAACGTAACCAAGTTCAGGTGAGTTTCTTGCCTCATCCTTTTTTATGTTTTCGGGGCTGTGTGCATACTCGATGTGATAGTTAATACACTTACCTTAAATGGTAAGTGTATGCCATGTATGATATATGTGATAGATATTATGTTATGAATGTGAGTGAAAGCTTGTCGGTACGTGAACGATCTTCGTATATTGCACGTGTTGACAAGGGAGGTACGTATATGAAAGACGAATGTGTATGTTAGATATATTTACTACATATGAGTATGTATAAATGATTAAAGAAAGTATATGTATGTTAAGGGTATGTAAAGATAGTATGTACGAAGATGAAGAAGTAAGGGATCAGACCCTAATAATATCTGAGATAAAGAAGAAATGGATCAGACCCTAATAATATCTGAGCTAGAGAAGAAAAGAGGGATCAGACCGTAATATCTGAGATAGACAAGAAAGGGATCAGACCCTAATAATATTTGAGATAGAATGGACAGTAATTATATAGTATGAAAGTAATAAAGTATGAACGTATGCATGAAATTATGTAATGAAATTAAATTAGTAAGTAATTATTATGTATCTTCGGATGCATAATTGAAGGTATGTATATGTATTGTATGATGTGCGATTAACTAGGACTCACTTAGCGTAGCTGACTTTTAGTATGCACACAGGTGAGTAGGATGAGACAACTGACTTAAGCGGGGACACATGGCAGAAGAATAAGAGTCTTGCATCTAAAAACACATGATGTTTTATATTTAATGTTTTAATTTTTAAAGACAAGAATGTTTTAAGACATGTTATGAATTATTATTGTAATGCTATGAAAGTTTTATATTCCGCGTAAAGTTTTAATTAACTCTGATATTTATAACTGTGTTTATGAGTAAATCCAACGTCCAATGTAGGGCACCGGTAACAGGGCCTTAAAAATACAGTGGGACTCGGTTACAATGATGACTCTTATACATGTTCATACTAGAATACATTATGGACTCGAATACATTGGGCAGATTCGAATACAATTACATGGTTCGAATACATTTGGGCAGATTCGAATACAATTACATGGTCCGAATACATTTGGGATGATCGAATACAATTACATGGTTTGAATACAATGTGGACTCGCATACATTGAGAATTTATATACACTAAGTATTTGAATATAAACATGTATTCGAATACAATATGTATGTATTCGAATACATTAAGTATTCGAATACAATATGAATTCTAATACATATTGTATTCGCATGCATATTGTATTCGCACACAATGTGTAATGGTATACATACATGCCTTTGAATAACATATGTATTCTAAGTAATCCCCATTCGAATACATTAGTGTTGAGGGTAAAATTATATTCTAAGTAAATCCTATTCTAATACAAGGCTATACTTATGAATACAACACCTTAAAGCTATTAGAATAGACCAGACTTAGTCATTTCTGGTGAAACCTGAATAATGTGATTAGGACAAGTATTGATACATGTAATTAATATACAGTTAACAGAGCTCAGTTAAAGAAAGGATTAACCGTGAACGGAGAACGTAACAAGATCCAGGTTAGTTTCTAGCCCTATTTCCTTGTTATGTTTTTGGGGCTGTGTGTATACTCAATGTGAATGTTAATACACTTACCTTAAATGGTAAGTTTATGTCTTAATGATGAACGTGATAGTTATGTTTATATTATGAACGAATGCTTGACATTACGTGAACGATATTCGGATATTACACGTATTGTTAAGGAAGGTATAATGTAGTAATTATGAAATGAGTATGTAAAAGAAAGTGTGTATGAATATTGTATGTATAATATTATGAAAAGTATGTATGAATGTTATATTGATAATGACAAAGAATAGTAATGTATGGTACGAAAGGGAACCGGGCCCTAATAATACTCGAGGCAAGAGGGAACCGAACCCTAATAATATTCGAGGCAAAAGGGAACCGAACCCTAATAATATTCGAGGCAAGAGGAAACCAGGCCCTAATAATACTCGAGGCAAGAGAGAACCGGGCCCTAATAATACTCGAGGCAAGAGGGAACCGGGACCTAATAATACTCGAGGAAGGTAGGGCGTAATACTCTTTAAAACGTAAGGTAATAAAATGAAAGAAAGAAAGTATGAAGGTAAGTAAGTGTATAATGAACGAATGTATGAAAGTATAAAGTATGAATGAAAGTATGTAACTATGAATGTGTTGTATGCTATATGATTAACTAGAACTCACTCAGCGTAGCTGACTTTTAGTATGCATGCAGGTGAGTAGAATGAGGCAGCTAGCTTGAGCGGGACATATGGCAGATGAATAAGAGACTAGCATCCGAAGACTCAAGATGTTTTTATGTTTATTTATGTTTAATTTGAAAGAACAAGAATGTTTGTAAGACATGTTTATGAAGTTATATGTAATGTTTATGAAATTTTTATATTCCACGAAAGTTTTAATTAACTATAATATTAAGAACTGTGTTTATATGTAAATCCAACGTCCAATGTAGGGCACCGGTGACGGGGCCTTACACCTATAAGCTCGAGTACTGTGGCCAGGTTATCCTCCAGGTAAATAATAGTGTCTTACCTTGGGTTTTCTGAACCGGTTTGCCAAGGCCCAACTCACAGTACTCTCCCTTTCGAGTTACGACAGGAACTTGTCACACTACCTAGCCTTAAGGCGAAGAGTAAAAACAAAAGTAGGGAATTCTTATGGAATTTCCCAAAAATATAAAGGCAATCTAATTATGAAAAGTTTTCTTTGAATGTTGAGGCATAGTCTCGGAGTTGTGTGTGTGTGCATAAACAAATAATAATAATAAACAAAGATAATTTAACTAAGGAAAGCTGTAAACAATTAATTTTTGAGCACATAAAGGCTAACAGATAAGCACGTATGGGTTCCTAAGCATGTTACTATGTCACCACTAACGACCTATCTTAAACATTCTGCTCTGATACCAATCTGTCACACCCCAACCTACGGCGGAAATGTCGGGGCGTGAGCTGATTGCTCACAGATCTTAAGGTACTATCATGCAATATTGAAAATTTTAATATCTATTAAGTTAGATTCAAATAAAACCAATTATTCAATACAAAGTATCCAAAATCAAATAAGTCATCAAACGAACATATATCAAAATCCAAAAGTCTTGCTTGTTTTTCTCTATCTTGAAATCCTAAGTTTTCTTCCAAAATCTTGCTAGAACATCACATTACACGATGGCCTACATATGCTTTAAAATACAACAGATTTGTCAACATGAGGTTGAGTGAGTAAATCACCAGATTTTCATGATTATATAATAATATAAAAGGCAAACTTTGTCAAGTGAGATAAGCAATTTAACCAATGAGCAAGTAAATAAATGATGTCGGTAAGCACGATGTCAGATGAACTGAACGATGGCTAACATGATGGACGTATGATCATACTAGACTGAGAATATGTTGGACCTCTCCGACATGTATTCAAGCAAAGCATATAAACATATAACACGTTAGGTATAAACTGTTAAACACACAAGACTAAGCAGTTGCAAGTTTGAGTATTA
The DNA here is from genome assembly GCF_021521415.1 of Bidens hawaiensis. Classification (NCBI taxonomy): domain Eukaryota; kingdom Viridiplantae; phylum Streptophyta; class Magnoliopsida; order Asterales; family Asteraceae; genus Bidens; species Bidens hawaiensis. The sequence continues at coordinate 268,126 of NW_027494271.1, read as the reverse complement.
AATAGTAATAAAATAAATAGAACGCATATGTCCCCAAAACGGTTAAACATGAGTTAAAAGGGGAGTGAGATACTCATCTTAGCAATTAAGTAAAAGATAAACGAATGCGGTAAGAATGGTAGCAAAAAATAGTCACGCTCTTCGAAAATTACCGAAGAGAAATCCTCGATTGACGATTAAACGATGGTTAATTAAGCAAGACAGGGGACGGCTGAGTTTGATGATGAACGGGCATACAAACAGCTAGTAAAATTCAATCAAATTGAGGGTTAAGAACGACTAGGGTTAGGTAATGATTACTGCAAGTTTAATTGAGTTTTTATATACGATAACTTGATTAACAAGTCCGTGTTAAGGCCAGCTCAAACGCAAATGGTAAAACGAATCAACGAGATCGAGTTAACACAATTAGCTTGTAACATCCTAAATATTCTAATAATAAATAAATAAAGTTGCGTTAAATTGTCGTGTGTTTAATAATATTAACTAACGTCTAATATGGAAAATATCATGGACTTGGATTTAATTAAGATGGATTAAGGGTAATGGGCCTTAGGTCCATGAGCCTTAAGGGGTATAAATACCTCCTTAAATCACCCTTAAACCCTAAACCATCATTCATTTCCATCTTATTCTCTATACATTCAAAACACACACACATACACTACACCATATTTCAGCCGAGAGAAAGAGAAGTGAGGTCCGAGCAAGCACACGCGATTCAAGATAGATACAAGATCTAGAGCCCTTAAGCAAGCTAACCGAGACCGAAGAACGTATAAAGGTAAGCCGTTTTACCTTTAAAGTTTACATTTTTATACACGTTTAGTCTTGAAACTTGAACCTAAAATAGATCGAGTATAAACGAAAGATAAAGTTGTAAACTTGATAGTAAATATGAGTGTAATGAACCCGAAAATGGAAACAGCTCGATTAAATGAACCCTTAAACTAGTAATGAACGTTTCGAGCTTAAAGGTCCGAACTTTATGTATTTTCGGGCCAAATCTTATTCAAAAACGACCATAGGATTGATCGCGAGTTTGTTAAATATCGTATCCAAAGATTTCGCGTTAAAACGGTGATGGTTATGGGACTTTTGGATGAGCCGTAGTTGCTGCTGGGCGACTTCGCCTGCAACTAACTTCGCCAAGCAAGTTCGCCCAGCATGTTCGCCAAGCAAGTACGCCTGTCTTATATGTTCGCTCAAGCATATAAGTTCGCTCACTGCTAACCTCGCTGAATGTTAACTTCACCACAATAAGCTCGCTGGCCAACTTCGCTTGTTGTTAAGTCCGCCTAACAACAAGTTCGCCAACCTTAAGTTCGCTTGGATGTTAAGTTCGCTGAGGTATAAGTTCGCCAATGTTAACTTCGCTGAACAGTAAGTTCGCCAATGTTAACTTCGCTGAACAGCAAGCTCGCTAATGTTAAATTCGCTTAATATTAAGTTCGCCAAAAGTTAAGTTCGCTGAGAAATGAATTAAAATCCTAGTGAAAAATGCGTTAAGACAGTTAATGTAAATAAATTTTTCCAAGCTGACCTGGCAGCTCGACCCCAGCCAGGGGCTCTGCCCATTGGACCCTGCTAGGGGCTGCCGCCCCTAGAACCCCGCTGCCAGGGGCGCTGCCCCCGGACCCCCGTTCGTTGTGGGTTATATAAAGATAGAAATACAACGTGAGTAGTGATAGTTAATTAATACATGCAATTATTATACAGTTAGTCGTGCACAGCTCAGGAAAGGGATAACGATTAACGGTGAACGCAACAGGATTCAGGTGAGTTTCTAGCCCCATTTATGTGTTATGTTTTCGGGGATGTGTGCATACTCAATATGTTTTTTAATACGCTTATCCTAAGAGATAAGTGTATGCCTTATGTGAATAATGCGAAATGTATGAATGATTGCTTGATGGTACGTGAACGATCTTCGGATATTGCACGTACTGTCAGGGTGTAACGCTATGTATAAGGTAAGTATGATATGTATGCCTATGTGTATGAACGTGATAAAGTTAATAAAAGAAGGAAAGGATGGTTGTATGGTTACGAAAAGGGTACCGAGCCCTAATAATACTCGAGGTATGATGTATGGTTGTATGGTAACGAAGAGGGAATCGAACCCTACTAATATTCGAGAACTAGGGAACCGAACCCTACTAATATTCGAGGAAAGAGGGTACCGATCCCTAATAATACTCGAGGAAGGAGGGTACCGAGCCCTAATAGTACTCGAGGAAGGAGGGTACCGAGCCCTAATAATACTCGAGGAAGTAGGGTACCGAGCCCTAATAATACTCGAGGAATGTAGGGCGTAATGCTCTTTATAACGTAAGATATGAAGGCAAGTTAGTACAAAAGAAAGTATGAAAGTATGAATGAAAGAATATAAGTTTGTGTGTATTGTATAATGTATGATTAACTAGAACTCACTCAGCGTAGCTGACTTTTAGTATGCACGCATGTGAGTAGGATGAGGCAGCTCGCTTGAGGAGACACGTGGCATTGAATAAGAGGCTGGCATCAGAAGGCTCAAGACGTGATATGTTTTAATTACTTTGTTTTTGAAAGACAAGTTGTTTGTTTAAGACAAGTTTTGGATTGTTACAAAATGTTTTATGAAAGTTTTTAATGTTCCGCGAATGTTTTAATTAACTCTGATATTTAGAACTGCGCTTATGAGTAAATCCAACACGAAAGTAGGGCTACCGGTAACGGGGCCTTACATAGCGTGTCTGTTAGGCCACAGATGGTAAGTATAACGCGAGTATAGGTTCAATTTCCATTAACATGACGAGAATTGAGGTCCAAGACAACCCAATTGAAATCGGTTGATGAATACGGGTATGGGTTATCGGGTCGGATCTTGGGTTAAATGGTTATAATAACTAGAAATTGATGTTTAGTCCATAGACTAAGAAGGTGGAAACATAAATGGACAAAAACTTAGTTTAGGGTTATTTTTGCCAAACATTAAAAGTTATATATTAAATAAATAATTAACAATCATATTATAATAATAAATTACACTCTATAAACGCGAGAAAAGTAACCCGAATATCGAAACGGGTCGGGTATTTAATAAAAATATTGATTCGGAAAACCGCTGTCTCACCGTAATGTTAGCTCAAAACTCATTGCCTCACGCCATGTTAGGTTAAAAACTCGTTGTCTCCCAACCATGTTAGCTAAAAAAGTTCTACCTTATCTTTACTAAAAACATGAATCCTAAACTAATTTAAAATGTTTAAATACTTTTAATTTATTGGTTTTTAAATTCTTGTATATTGAATTTTGGATGATGAAACGATTAAGAAGACTAATGCATACCATCAAAATCATTTTATGTGTACCTTGTTTAGATATAACTTTTTAAATAACAAATTTGTTTAAATTTAATATTTAGGCTAACATGACGGGGATGCGACTAGTTTTGAGCTAATATGATGGTGAGACAAGGAATTTTAAGCTAACATGGCCGGGAGACGACGAGTTTAGATACATGTCTCGAACACCTAACGTGGAGGCGACGACGTGTTAGTAAAGGGGCAAAGATGGAATTTGGTTTACGGGGACATATTTGGAATTTATCTCTAAAACAAGGACATACATGATTATTTTTTTTGATATCATTCAGTCCAACCTCCTAAGCCGGTCCAAAACCTGGTAAGACGTTCGGGTCAACGTCCGGTCCAGATCCGAAAACATTTGAGTTATATCATTGAAAAGAAAACATGTTTATAGCATTTATGTTCTACACCGGGCCTTCTAACTAAATATATCGATCCTTATTTATAAATTTAATATCGTCATGAAGAATGTGACGCCAGTCGTAATTTAATATTGTACTAGTTTTAGATTTAATAATGATATAGGATCGACAATTAATAAGTTAGAACTAATAATTTTTGGATGTCACATGTTGAAAGCTAGTTAGAGTTGCTAAACGTAACATATTTAAATAAACGCAAAATGTTTTTATCTAATAATTATAATATTTAAAAGCTTTTACTAATAGCATATTAGTTAAAAGATTAAAAAAAGGCTTAGGGGCTTTCCAAGGATGTGAAAGAATCCACGTACGGGCAGTTCAAGTTTGACAAGTTACATTTGATTTGTATAGTTTATAGTTGAACACATATTTAAGTTGCTAGCTACGTGCATAGATTTTTATTTATTAATTTTTTTCAAAAGGCCACGGAGTAACTGTTTCGAGGTAACAAAAGTAACCGAAACATATCAGACATTGAAATAACGTATGATATTTCATCAAACGTACGGTTGTTGAATCTAAGACTCGTAAACACAACAGAGGTGAACCTGATGCGCGCAAACTATTCGGAGTTGGTTGATTTTATAGATAGTGATAAAGTTATTTTTTTTAAAGCAGATAAGCGATACTTATAAAACAATATATAACTAGAGTTTAGAAGCTATTATGTAAAAGGAAAAAAAAATAAGCACTTGAATTGTGGACACAAAATATGGTCTTGACAACCTTTAACTAACAATTAAAGATACGGTTATGACTTCAAACTCTTGTTATTTTTTATAGAACTACATCTTTATATTCATAATCACAGTTTATTAATAACTCGATTCATATGAACTTTATATCCCATTGTCATCTCGTTTTGGTTACATATGTATGCCAAATGTTGGCATGTGAATACAAATTGTAATTGCGATGTCAGTATGTCACCACCTATTCTTATTGTCGATCAAGTTTAAAACTGGTCTAATAAATCTTACTTTGAACACGATTACACATTCGTGCTTCCGGTCAAGCTGTTACACCAACTCACATGCACAAGTTCCATTATCAGATGTTTAGATTCGAACCTCTTGAGAGACACCAGTGTCCACACACCTTACCACTATTCTAAAGTAGCCTTTGGTTCATAGATGTTGGCTAGAAAAGTAATTACTTTTGATCGATTTCTATATATCAATTTCTCTAATGTGTCTATATCTAAGCTGTCGTTTTATTTGGTTTTATTTTGACACATTGACTTAGTTTTCATAATAGGATAAAACACGCAATATACGTATCAGTTTTTGCCTCCGAAATTGAGATTTGATAGGTCATGTGACAAAATTATAACTTTTTTATTCTTTTAATTAATCCATTAAAAGTTATAATCTCTCCCCTTTATCCGTTCAACTAGATTTTATATTTAAAAGACACTTACATATATGTTTCATGAAAATTGATAATCACAATTTTTAATATTAAATGTAGAATATTGTTACAATATTTTTTGGATCATTAATACGAAGTGCCTATCTGATCATCTCCATTATTCGAGTATTGGAGACAACCCTCATAAGAGAATCCACAATTGATGAGATACCTCATGGGTAAACCTGAAATCTCCTATTTTTTCACCGGTGAACTTAAACTCAATATCTCCTATTTTTTAAACTACAATTACATTAGCACACGAATAATATTTTTTAAAGAATGACATTTTATTTTTTGCATGACAAAGTTGAATAATATTTGTAATCATGACAATCCCACCAAAAATATGTTTCCTCTTCGGGCATTGAAGAGGTAGGTCCCAGCACAGCCCAGTTGGACCCGCAAGACTCACCTTGAAGAGGGACGTCTGCGCAAAGACCAACTGGTTCCGCAGGACCCACCATGCTCAGAGAGATGAAGACCTTACGCGCAATACGCCAGCTATTCCCGACGGAAAAGCCTCCCAATGGTGAAGTACCCCGCCTGTTCCCGCAGCTGCGGATACAAGCCATCAGCGGAGGCTACCCGCACTAATAGTAAGGCTACACGCACAAGGCACTAACTCTCAATAATTCAGTAATGTCACTTGAAGAAGGAATGAGCAAGGCAGGAATACTCCCGCCCAAATGAGCCAGTCCGTGCTTCTGGAGGAGTTTTTGTACTATACCTGCCAAGGTATGGACAAAATAGACAAGATCTGACCAAAGCAGCACATGAACCAATCACAGGGTGACAGCTCACTGACAACAGTACGATGAGGAGCACGCTCTAGTACAAAATGTCACTATCAGCCGCTGCCTACTCACCAATCCTCATCGTGGCACGTACATAGCCTGCAGTTGGTGGAAAATGAATAGTACACAGCCGGCCATGTCACTATCAGCCGCTGCCTACCCACCAACCAGCATGGCACGTGCGTAGCCCACAGTTGGTAGAAAAGGAATATTATACAGCTGGCTGTACCTGCTTGGAAACCTACCTTCGGCTATAAATACTCCAACACCTTGGAACGGTATTATCATCTTACATTATCTGATATTATCTTATCTTATATGATCTGCTCTAGCTATTTCTCTCAATATACACTTATATTCAGAGCAATCTAGTCTGATTCTCACGCCGGAGGGTGGTCACAAGGAGGTACTCCCCCCCCCCTTCTCAGTGACGAGCTCACGGTGTCTGTTTTGCAGGTTGAGAAGAATAACCATCTTTGCCGGACCTAACCCTCGTGGGAAACATCTACTTGACCCTAAGATTATCCGTAATCTGCCGGGGTCACTTAGTGTTTCTTCATTGGCGCCATCCGTGCATAAAAGCTAGAACTAATTCTTTCAGTTTTTTCAAAACCTCTGGAAAGATGGTTAAGGTTACTCCGGTGCCAAGGCCAGCGAGTGAGCAAGAAACCCCGGTAACCAAAACCCCAGCTCATGGGGGGAACACCGGCGAGTACAAAAATTTTACGAACACTACCCCGGTTACCCAAGCCGGGGCAAGTGCAGTAAACAATCCTCCCCTGGGATTCATTGATACCCAGGTGGAGAGACAACAGACGAGGCTCCCCCGCCAAACACTTGATCAAGTTAAAACGTGGGCGGAAGCACGTCAAAAGGAATTCCAAGCTGAGTTGGATGAACGCTTACGTTCACTCCAACAGACTGACGAATTCGGAAGCACTCGACAGCAGCTCAACATGAGCAATGAGTGCGAGTACTTGGACGATGATCGGGAGGAGTCCGACAGTGACGCAAACCCTCGTCATAGGGCGAAAGGGAAGCGCAAGGAAACGGACTTCCAACCGAGAAGGAATTTTGGAGAAACCTTCAAACCAAGGAACGCGGGGGGAAACCCACGTGACTTCTCTAAAACCTTCAGACCAACTGTTGCAAATGCGGGAACGTCCAAATTTGCCAGGGACATTGCGGAAGCAATTGCCCCGAAAAGTGCCAAACAAATGTCCAACATAGGCACATATGATGGTATATCTGACCCAGACGACCATTTGAACAGATTCATAGCGGGGGCAACCGTCAGTAATTTGACGGAACCCACGTGGTGTTACATGTTCCAAATGACGCTTGTTGGGGCAGCCAGAGCGTGGTTCGATCGTCTACCGGTCCACCACATCTACGGTTGGGCAGACTTCCAGCAGAAGTTCAGCCAACACTTCAGTCAACAGAGGAAATATACTGAAGAGCAGTGGACGATCCTCAACTGCGTTAGAGAAGAGGATGAATCTTTACTAGACTTCATCACTCGCTTCAACTCGAAAAAGCTGAGTCTGGGCACCATAAGCGAAGATCTTGTTCGCGCCGCTTTCATCCAGGGCGCCGAATACCCAGAGCTTATCCGCACGTTGACGGGTAAAGATGGCATGCCATCCACATGGGATGCCATCATGACGGCGGCCAAGCGCTTTGCCGAAACGGAAAAGCAATTGGGTAGAGATCTTCCCCAGAGCACAAACCTCTACACCCAGAGGACAAGAGAAAACAACGTCCTTACCGCCCGACAAAACAAAAAGAGGAAGCTTGGTATTTGGCAGTCAAGGGTAAACTTTGACACCTCATCCGGCTTGCACCCTTGGTTAGGCGGAAAGGATAACATGCAGTCGTCGAACCGGAACTCCAGATGGACGCCACTCACCAAAAGCGTCACCGAGATATTTGCCACCGAGAGGCTCCCATGGCCAGAGGCTCCAATAATCCGACAGCGTCCAAACGCTGATCAAAGCAAATTATGTGACTTCCACAGGACAAAAGGCCACACCACGAAGGAATGCGTAGCCTTGAAGGACGTCGTCGAAGCATTTGTCAGAGATGGGAAACTCACACACCTCGTGGCGTAATGAACGCTAAGCAGGCTAATGCGTGTAGAACCCCAGTTAGGGAAAACACGGATGAAGCTGCAGCTTCAATGTTGGAGACTACATACTGCGTAAACAACGAGATTCCGAACCAGGTGCATATCGGCTCGAAAGGCTCGATGACACCCCCATCCCAAGAACATGGAAGGGAGCTCAATTACACAGGCTGCATGTAGATCAATTCCAAACTTGTAAAGAAAAGGCCTAGAGCCACTTTTAATGGAAATGATTCTCCTTATCACATTGACGCTGATGGTCTTACATTTATACTTATGAACTTTCCACACTGATATGCCGGTATTCACCGCATAAATAAGTGTGAAAAGAAGTAAGTCGTTGCGTGTGGACGGCGGCAAAACCCGCATAAACACAAAAAACGGTAAAAATTTCTAAGGAAAAGATGAGGAAAACCTTCACGCAGGTCAGTTATAGGTGAAGTTTGGTCATCCCACTAAATGAAAGTGACGGTCCTACCCGCACAATCATGATAGAGGAAACTGAACATTAACCTATTGACAACCGCGCGTCGAAATGTTAACTTATTCAAAACACTGATATGCCGGTATTCACCGCATAAATAAGTGGGGAAGTAAGTCGTTGCGTGTGGAAGGAGGCAAAACCCGCATAAACACAAAAAACGGCAAAAATTGGAAAAGATGAGGAAAACCTTCACGCAGGTCAGTTATAGGTGAAGTTTGGTCATCCCACTAAATGAAAGTGACGGTCCTACCCGCACAATCATGATAGAGGAAACTGAACATCAACCTATTGACAACCGCGCGTCGAAAGGTTAACTTATTTAAAACACTTGGAAAATTGCTAAGTTAAACTAAAGTATGCATGAGCGAATCATATATTGTTTATGAGGCAAAACAAGTGCCAAATTAAACTATAATATGCATGAGCAAGTCATATAACGTTTATAAAGCAAGTCAAAAAGATTCAAAAAGATTCAAAGATTCAAAAATAAGAGGGACTATACCCCCTTACCTTGGTAACCAAGAAACCGTAAGACAGGTGCGGGTATAGTGTCAAGGCGAAACCCTTCACATACTTAGCACCTGCAGGGAATTGAAGCCAAGAATACCTTGGTAACCAAGTAACCGTAAGACAAGTGCGGGTACAGTGTCAAGGCGAAACCCTTCACATACTTAGCACCTGCAGGGAATTGAAGCCAAGAATACCTTGGAAGTAAAGAAACTATAAGACGAGTGCGGGTACAGTGTCAAGGCGAAACCCTTCACATACTTAGCACTTGCAGGGAATTGAAACCAAGAAGGATCTTCTGGGCCATGCTTGCGGAAAGGGAAATCACATCCCCGCATAGCGGGAACGTTGACAACTAGATTGTCTGAAGCTCCAAGATGGAATTGGTTGTTTAACATAATTGATCACTATGTCTAAAACTACCAAAACCTCGTGGAGAATCTACACAAGTGAAACTCAACGCTCCTGACTTGCGAGGAGGTTACACACCTGCCCGCATCATACCCAAAGATCAAGCAGAAAAGTCGGGAATTTCTGCACGTGACATTAGGAAAACCGCGGGAAGAATCCCCACGGAAAACCTTAAAGCTAAAAACCCTTTTCAAAACCCCTTGCTTAAGTCCAAAAGTTCACCTCACTTATTAACAATTCATGAGAAGAACATTGGACTGGGGGGACTTGAAGAGGTAGGTCCCAGCAGAGCCCAGTTGGACCCGCAAGACTCACCTTGAAGAGGGACGTCTGCGCAAAGACCAACTGGTTCCGCAGGACCCACCATGCTCAGAGAGATGAAGACCTTACGCGCAATACGCCAGCTGTTCCCGCAGGAAAAGCCTCCCAATGGTGAAGTACCCCGCCTGTTCCCGCAGCTGCGGATACAAGCCATCAGCGGAGGCTACCCGCACTAATAGTAAGGTTACACGCACAAGGCACTAACTCTCAATAATTCAGTAATGTCACCTGAAGAAGGAATGAGCAAGGCGGGAATACTCCAGCCCAAATGAGCCAGTCCGTGCTTCTGGAGGATCTTTTGTACTATACCTGCCAAGGTATGGACAAAATAGACAAGATCTGACCAAAGCAGCCCATGAACCAATCACAGGGTGACAGCTCACTGACAACAGTACGACGAGGAGCACGCTCTAGTACAAAATGTCACTATCAGCCGCTGCCTACTCACCAACCCTCATCGTGGCACGTACATAGCCTGCAGTTGGTGGAAAAGGAATAGTACACAGCCGGCCATGTCACTATCAGCCGCTGCCTACCCACCAACCAGCATGGCACGTGCGTAGCCCACAGTTGGCAGAAAAGGAATATTATACAGCTGGCTGTACCTGCTTGGAAACCTACCTTCGGCTCTAAATACTCCAACACCTTGGAACGGTATTATCATCTTACATTATCTAATATTATCTTATCTTATATGATCTGCTCTAGCTATTTCTCTCAATATACACTTATATTCAGAGCAATCTAGTCTGATTCTCACGCCGGAGGGTGGTCACAAGGAGGTACCCCCCCCCCTTCTCAGTGACGAGCTCACGGTGTCTGTTTTGCAGGTTGAGAAGAATAACCATCTTTGCCGGACCTAACCCTCGTGGGAAACATCTACTTGACCCTAAGATTATCCGTAATCTGCCGGGGTCACTTAGTGTTTCTTTAGGCATAATTTTCAAATATGGCTCCTTTAATTGTCTAACATCTCAAATATAGTGATGTTTGTTTGAAAATGTCGGCCAAACACACTTTAGTCCAAATCTAGTTGTACTTGTAGCGCAAGATCCCCCAAGGCCCCAACCTGTTTGTTAGCTATCATTCAAAGGTGTTTTAATGGAAAACATCGGCACTTCATAAACTTCTTATTAACAAATGTTGGAAGCTATCCCCATAATACTCTAGTGAGCCTTTTTAAGACTGGATGTTAACTATTCTGCATTAGCAATTTAGTGTGATATGCAATCGTTGTCGCTAGTTGTTAAGGCTTAATGTCCTAGCTCTTTGTAATGTTATAGGTCACTTATAGCTTCATGTTAGGTTTTACTTAATAAAAATTTACACCTTAGTCGTTATAATAATTTTGGTTAAAAAAGTTGCTGGATTTATTTTTTGAATTCGTTATATATATATATGCCATTATAAATATAAAACTTGATGATGGCATAGGGATTAAGTGTTTTAGCTCTTCAAAAAAAGGAGCACATTGAACTCTTGAAGTCCATATCTACGATATCGCCATATTGGGCATTGCTTATATGATTTTCTTTGCATACTTTTCTTTCCTCTTATTATTTAAATTTTCATTTAGTACATAATTAGATGTTTTTAATATTACATGATTTTGATATTAAAAAACTATAAACACATGTTTGGTTTAATTTTATCTGTGTTACAATAAAAGTTTTTAGTTAAAACAATTGAAATAAGTATATATTAATATTACATAAGGGAAAAAATAATTTATTTTGTATAAAACCCGATTTTCAACATACTTGAATCAAAAAATGGACAATAAAAAATTAAATAATACTTGTGAATTTAAATATATTTTTAAATACTAGATATTACACATTGTTGAGTATAAAACTAAATCACATGCTAAATAGAATTCAAAAATTATATATTGCTATCGAGGAAAATTGGATCGCTTGCCAAGGAAATTCAGGATCAAGTCTCACTCTTGCTTCCAACCTTTTTGGATAATTGTAAACCAATATTTATGCTCCTTAGTGATCAATTTGAAATATTAAAGAAGATTAACATCGAAGAGGTTGAGTAAGAAAAAAAAAGTATGGGTCATCTTTGCGGTCTTAATTAGAGAGAGATGGTTTTTAGTTTTCTACACATTTTTCTACTAGTTTAGAGACGATAGGTAAAAACAAATACCGATGATAGGACAATTAGTGGACATAAGATTAATTTATTTAACATTCATTTGAACCAATATACATGTGACATCATTCCATGATCTCTTTACATACATGCCTAACTACAAAACTTGTTTCGTTTTCAAGTGAAACAAACATTATATACAACCTCTTTGATGTCCTTTCTAGTGTCTTTCATAATCATTCAATAATTTTTTTTAAACAAGTAATCATATCATACAAAATATTAAGTTAAAACTGTATGACTAAATTTTGTTTATCTAGCACAAGGAGAATTTTAAACATCAAATTAACTTTGGAAGAACAGTTTTTAGGGTTTGGAATTGTACAGAATGGTTCAAATGGGTATTGTAATGAAGGAAAAAAGTTTTATTTTTTGTTTATAATTTAGGCATACATATGTTCCGACATAATAAACAAATAAACGAATAAAACACCTTGAAGTACCACTATCCATGTTAAATATGTGTCTTGTGTGTAAAATAAACATAAATATCATACACGCAAAAAACATGTATCAGACCACCCACACTTTAGAAAATATAGGACATGTAATGCAACTGAGTAAAGAACAATTATTTGTGCACTAATGTCCCTTGTAAGTTTGTAATTTAATTCATTTATCAGCCTGTTTTAACAATTTACGCCCATACACTTCTATTACTGACTAATTTTCTTCTTTCACCCAAATCAAAAGGTTAGAAGTAAAAATACAAAATGAGCTACAATATTTAGATAGGTGAGTTTTTATGATATACGAGTGGGACTACCCATGCAGGAATTGAGTATGGATCGATTTGGTATGTCATGGCATTGGCATTCGCTTCTAGGATCTAATAGGCTGCTATATATAAGTTATAACTGATTTCGGATCAAGAACGAATGAAAAAACAAGTTTTGGAGCTGACAAGGACACTCGCCACTAGGATTGTCGCCCAGAAGAATTGGGGCAATCCTGGTGACATTAAGAATAGGTGTTTTCATCTTCTAGTTGATTTTCGTTTCTTGATGATGACTTGTTTAATTTGTGATGATGTTGAATGACTGAATCAGAATTGAGCATATGGGAATTTCTATATTTCTATTGATGCAAGCAGGTGAACCGATTTTAGTTCTAGATGGAGTTCTCGTCATAAAGAAATAGATTGCATCTCAAATGCAATTATTGGTAATTTCATGTTTTGCATGCAATATGCTGATTCTAAGTCGCACTATATATCAGTATTATAAAATACCAATTTAATATCTTAAAAAAAATGAAAAGTTATTTTAGTTTTTTTTTCTTTTTTCGAAAGTTTATTTTTATTAGAAACGCACAAACATGCCACGAACGAACAAAGAAACAACAAAATTACACAAAAACAACATAATTATACAAAATTGAAATTGTTTCAATCTAGCCAAGAAATAAAATTGGATTCATTGGACCTATTGGAATACCATAAGAAACCGAGAGCTTTAATGTCTTCAAAGATTATCTTAGGAATTGTTTCCGCGCTTGCAGGACCGTCCATGAGAATCATTACAAATTCTGGGGTCTAGGGCAAGTAAAATAAATGGCCCCAAAAATCACTTTTGTGTCAATACAATAAATAATTTGACAATTTTAATAATTTGGTTGTATATCCAAAGCCCAATAAGACCCAAAACAAAAATAGATTAATAAACAAGTTATTAAAATTACAGACATAAAAAACGCAAAAGAAAGGTTTTTCTTATTCTTTTTTAAAAACGTGCATCACTGATGGTAATTAAACCAATGATCTATGTGACTACATACACTATTTCCATTGCAACAAATGGTTATTTGAAGAGGTAGGTCCCAGCTGAGCCCAGTTGGACCCGCAAGACTCACCTAAAACAGGGACGTCTGCGCAATGACCAACTGCTCCAGCAGGACCCACCATGCTCAAAGAACCTTACGCGCAGTACGCCAGCTGTACCCGCAGGGAAAGCCTCCCAATGGTGAAGTACCCCGCCTGTTCCCGCAGCTGCGGATACAAGCCATCAGGGAAGGCTACCCGCACTAACAGCAAGGCTACACGCACAAGGCGTTAGCTACTTCAGTAGTCACATGAAGGAATGAGCAAGGCGGGAATACTCCCGCCCAAGTGAGCCAGTCCATATGCTTCTGGAAGGTCTTTCGTACTATACCTACTAAGGTATGGGCGGAACAGACAAATTGACCAGAGCAGCCCATGAACCAATCACAGGGTGACAGCTCACCGACAACAATACGAGGAGGAGCACCCTCTAGTACTGTTTGTCACTATTAGCCGCTGCCTACTCACCAACCCTTACAAGGGGACGTGCGCAGCCTACAGTTGGTGGAACAGTGCGTAGCCGGCAGTAAAGGAACAGTATACAGCCGACCTTATTACTGTTGGCCGTAACCTATCCACCAACCAGCATGGCCTGTGCATAGTCCACTGTTGGTAGAACAGGAATACTATTCAGCCGGCTGTACCTGCTTGGAAACCTACCTTCGGCTATAAATACTCCAACACCTTGGAATGGTAAGTACATCATCTGATATCTCAATCTTATCTAGCAATCTCTTAATATACACTTATATTCAGAGCAATCTAGTCTGATTCTCACGCCGGAGGGTGGTCACAAGGAGGAACCCCCCCTTCTCAGTGACGAGCTTACGGTGTCTGTTTTGCAGGTCTCTAGAAGAACAACCTTCTCAGCTGGACCTCATCCCCGTGGGAAACATTACTTAACCCCCAGATTATCCATAATCTGTCCAGGGTTCACTTAGTGTTTCTTCATTGGCGCCATCCGTGCATAAAAGCTAGAACTAATTTAGTTTTTTTTTCAAAATTTCTGAAGAAATGGTTAACGTTACTCCGGTCCCAAGGCCAGTAACCGACCAAGAAACCCCGGTAACCACAACCCCAGCAACTGGGGGGATCACCGGCGGTTATACAAATCTTACGAACACTACCCCGACTACCCAAGCCGGGGCAAGTGCAGTAAATATTCCACTGGGGTTCACTGATGCCCAGTTGGAAAAACGAACGAGGGTCCCTCGCCAAACACTAGATCAAGTGAAGGCGTGGGCCGAAGCACGTCAAAGAGAGTTCCAAGCTGAATTGGATGAACGCTTGCGTTCAGTTCAACAGGCTGACGAATTCGGCAGTACTCGCCAACACCTCAATATGAACAGTGAGTGCGAGTACTCAGACGACGAGAGGGAAGAATCCGATACCGACGCAAACCCTCGCCATAAGGCGAAAGGGAAGCGTAAGGAAACGGACTTCCAACCAAAAAGGAATTTTGGGGAAGCTTTTAAACCTACAAATGCGGAGAGAAACCCGCGTGACTTCTCCAAAACCTTTAGACCAACTGCTACAAATGCAGGAAAGTCAAAATTCGCAAGGGACATTGCGGAAGCAATCGCCCCGAGAAGTGCCAAACAAATGTCAAACATTGGCACTTATGATGGTCTATCCGACCCAGACGACCATTTGAACAGGTTCATTGCGGGGGCTACCGTCAGTAACTGGACGGAACCCACGTGGTGTTACATGTTCCAGATGACTCTGGTCGGAGCGGCCAGGGCATGGTTCGATCGTTTACCGGTCCACCACATATATGACTGGGCGGACTTTCAGAACAAGTTCAGCCAGCACTTCAGCCAACAGAGGAAATACACTGAAGAACAGTGGACGATCCTCAACTGCGTCAGAGAGGAGGATGAATCTTTACTAGACTTCATCACCCGCTTCAACTCCAAAAAGCTAAGTCTCGGCAACATAAGTGAAGATCTGGTTCGCGCCGCTTTCATTCAAGGCGCCGAATACCCAGAGCTTATCCGCACATTGACGGGTAAGGATGGCATGCCATCAACACGGGATGCCATCATGACGGCGGCAAAGCGCTTTGCCGAGACGGAAAAGCAACTGGGAAGGGATCTTCCCCAGAGTACACACCTCTACACGCAGAGGACAAGAGAGAACAATGTAAGGATCGCCCGGCAGAACAAAAAGAGGAAGCTAGGTATCTGGCAGTCAAGGGTAAACTTTGACACCTCATCCAGCTCTCACCCTCTTGTTGGCGGAAGAAATCACACACACCCTTCAAGCCAAAAGCACCGGTGGACGCCACTCACTAAAAGCGTCACGGAGATATTTGCTACTGAAAAGCTACCATGGCCAAAAGCTCCAATGATCCGGCAGCGACCTAATGCGGATCAGAGCAAATCCTGTGACTTCCACGGGACAAAAGGTCATGGTACGGAAGAGTGCACATCCTTGAAGGATATTGTTGAAGCATTCGTCAAGGATGGAAGACTGTCACACCTGGTGGCATCAATCAAGAAGGGTGGAAGGAACGACAACCGGTATCGAGGCAACGGACGAAAGCTCGTGGACATCAGCATCAACATGGTTCATGGTAACATCAGAGGAAGAAATAGGCGAACGATAGAACCATGTGCGTGGAAGGAAGCTGAGGTGCGCTTCCCGCGAGTGCCAGGAGGACCCAGCAAAGAAGGCCCTATCGTCATCAAAAGCCAGCTGGGGCACTACATCACCTCCCGCACTCTTGCTGACAACGGCGCCTCGTCAACGGTGATGTACAGGCAGTTCTTCGACAAGCTAGATGACGAAGACAAGGAGCGCCTGGAAACGATCTGCGCCTCGATGGAAGGGTTTGATGGCAGCACAAACACCCCCCTGGGCATCCTATCTTTCCCCGTCACTCTTACGGATGGGAAACACTCCCGCACAGAAGATGTGGATTTTGTCGTGATGAGGAAGCCACACCACACATACGACATTCTCTTCGGGAGAGACGGGATGGCAAGATTCAACGCCGTGGTATCCTCAGTCCACGGCATGATGGGATGGCCAACAGCTGAGGGTGTAGCGATGATCACCGGCATTCCCCAGGTATGCATCGCATCTGTCTCATCTAAACCCAAACCAAAGATGGCTAAACCAACCATCACCGAACCAGAAAGATGGGCCTTCAACGGCAAGTACCCGGACCAGGCCGTCACCATTGGCCCAACAATTGTTGATCCCACACGCACCTTACTTAAGCGCTTATTACAAAGGAACGCCGACATCTTCGCGTGGACACCAGCTGACATGACTGGTGTACCCCGGAGTAAGGCAGAGCATAAGCTCAAATGCGATCCGGCTGTCACGCCGATCGTACAAAAGCGCAGAGTAATGGGGCCAGAACAAAATAACGCGTGTAGAACCCAAGTCAAGGAACTCCTTGACGCAGGCATCGTACGCGTTAGTAGATATCAAACTTGGGTTGCAAATCCCGTTATGGTACCGAAGAATGACAAACAATGGCGCATGTGCATAGATTTCAAGGATTTGAACAAAGCATGCCCCAAAGATTGTTATCCGTTACCTGAAATTGATCTTAAGGTGGATTCGTTGGCACCATTCCGCCTTAAATGCTTCCTGGACGCGTATAAGGGGTACCATCAAATCCACATGGCCGTTGATGATCAGGACAAAACCGCTTTTCGGACGCCCGATGGCACATTTTGTTATCAAATGATGCCATTCGGACTTAAGAATGCCGGGTCCACATACCAACGCCTGATGGACAAAGAGTTCCATTCCCAAATTGGGAGGAACTTGGAAGTCTACATGGATGACTTGGTCATCAAAAGCCCTGACCCAGAAGCGATGTTGAAAGACATCGAAGAAACTTTCAACACGCTCAGGAAGATAAACATGAAGCTCAACCCGAGCAAGTGTGCCTTTGGAATGGAAGAAGGGAAGTTCTTGGGGGTCATCGTCACTAAAGATGGCTTCAGAGCGAACCCTGAAAAGGTCGAAGCCATTATCAAAATGGAATCACCTACTACCATTAAACAGGCTCAGACACTGAATGGACGACTAGTGGCACTTAATCGCTTTTTGGCAAACCACGCGGATAAGTCGTTTCCATTCGTGTCAACATTGAGAAACTGTTTAAAGAAAACGCACTTCCGCTTGACACCAGAAGCGGAAGCAGCTTTTCAGGAGATTCGGTCACGCTTGATCGAACTCCCAACGCTGACAGCACCAAAAGCGGGAGAGGAATTAATCCTATACCTTTCCGCAACTGATAGAGCAACCGGGGCAGTCCTGCTAGTAGAACGAAAAGGCATCCAGATGCCAATCTACTATGTTAGCCGTGTCCTAACAGACGTAGAAACCCGGTACTCTACCCTAGAAAAATTAGTCTTAGCACTGATACACGCTTCACGCAGGCTAAGAAGATATTTCCAGATGCCAATCTACTATGTTAGTCGTGTCCTAACAGACGTAGAAACCCGGTACTCTACCCTAGAAAAATTAGTCTTAGCACTGATACACGCTTCACGCAGGCTAAGACGATATTTCCAGGGTCACCCAATCACCATTCTCTCCAACTTCAAACTCGCAAACGTTCTAGGCAAACCCGAGTTATCGGGACGCCTAGCCAAATGGGCAATTGAGTTTGGGGAATACGCGATAAAGTATAAGCCAAGACCAGCCATAAAAGGCCAGGTTCTGGCCGACTTTATTGCAGAAGTGCCCGCATCGCGGGAAAAAGAGTGCCAGGAAGAGGCTCAACCCTCTCCAGCACAAGACATCAATGATGTCTGGCGACTCTACACTGATGGAGCAGCCAGTAACGAGGGTTCAGGCGCAGGGCTAAAGCTAACCAACCCAGCAGGCCAAGAATACACTTACGCTATTCGACTGGATTTTCCAAGTACGAATAACGAAGCCGAATATGAGGCATTCTTGGCTGGGCTGAGAATTGCGCGTAAGATGGGGGTGAAAAACTTGGAAGCCCACGTGGATTCCATGTTGGTAGCCAATCAAATCAACGGGACGTACACGGCCGTGAACGACACAATGGCCCTGTACCTCGCACAAGCAAAATCCCTTATGCGCGATTTCAATGACTGCAAAGTCATACACGTCAAGCGAAGTGAAAACAAATCTGCGGATGCGTTAAGCAAGCTTGCATCATTAGCCTTCACTCACTTAGGAAAGGATATCCGCATTGAACTCCTCGAGACACCATCGGTCCCGCACAAGGAAATTTGTGTCATCCAAACAGGCACGGAAACGTGGATGACACCAATAATAAAATACCTTGCGGCAGGTAAACTACCGGAGTCCAAAACACAGGCAAGAAAACTACGCTGTAAAGCACTGAATTATCAACTCATCGATGACATCCTTTACAGACGTAACTTTCTTGGCCCACTCTTAAGATGCGTGGACAACCAAGATGCTGAGTACCTCCTAAGGGAAGTACACGAAGGCATCTGTGGAGTACACGCAGGTCCCCGCGCTGTTGTAGCCAAGCTAAACAACGCGGGATACTTTTGGCCGGGGATGCATACGGATGCACTGGCATACATCAGAAAATGCAGGCCTTGCCAGCTTTACGCACCCAACACGCACCGCCCGAAGAATGAACTTGTTCCAGTCACTTCTTCATGGCCATTTCAGAAGTGGGCCATCGATGTGACAGGCCCATTTCCTACAGCAGCAGGAAATGTTCAGTTCCTTGTGGTAGCCATCGACTACTTCACCAAGTGGATAGAAGCAAAACCTCTAGCCCAAACAACCGCAAAACATATCAAAAAATTTATTTGGGAATTTATTATTTGTCGTTTTGGACTTCCACAGAATTTGGTGAGCGATAACGGCACCAACTTTGCTGACAAGAAGCTACAACAGTGGCTGAAAGAACTTCAAATCACCCACACCTTTACCTCAGTGGCACACCCGCAAGGTAATGGTGAGGTGGAAAGAGCAAACAAGAGCATCGTCGAAGGCATCAAGAAAAGACTCTTGGAACACAGATCCGGCTGGGTGGACGAGCTTCCGCACGTCCTTTGGGCAAACAGAACGCTGAAGAAGGCAAGTACGGGAGAAACCCCGTTCAGCCTCACTTATGGCACGGAAGCCATGGTCCCGGTCGAAATTGGTTTACCCTCACCAAGGATCTTGATTCAGCCAGAAGACAATGATGCGGAAAGACGGTTGGATCTTATGCTGACCGAGGAACGCAGAGACTTAGCCGCAGTGCGTGAAGAGAACTACAAGCGACAAATGCAAAAGTACTACAACACGCGGGTAAAACTCTGCAACTTCAATGAAGGAGACTACATACTGCGTAACAACGAGGCTTCGAACCAAGAACGCCCAGGAAAGCTGGCCCTGGTCTGGAAGGGCCATACATTATCAAAGAAGTCCTGGGAAAGGGCGCATACCGGCTCGAAAGGCTCGATGGCACTCCCATCCCAAGAACATGGAATGGAGCTCAATTACGCAAATGTTATATGTAGATCAATTCCAAACTTGTAAAGAAAAGGCCTAGAGCCACTTCTAATGGAAATGATTCTCCTTTCATAATGTGTTTTTACCTTTATACTTATGAACTTCCCACACTGGTGCCGGTATTCACCGCATAAATGGGGAAGAAGTAAGTCGTTATGTGTGGAAGGCGGCAAAACCCGCATAAACACAACGCTAAAAATAAGGAAAACCTACACGCAGGTCAGATATAAGTAAAGTTTAGCCATCCTTGTAAGTGCAAGTGACGGTCTTACCCGCACAATCACGAACAAGGAAGCAAAACTTCAACCTATCATCTACCACGTTCAAAGTTTATCCTAAAAAAGGATGAGGAAAACCTACACGCAGGTTAGATATGGGTAAAGTTTAGCCATCCTACTAAGTGCAAGTGACGGTCTTACCCGCACAATCACGAAAGAGGAAGCAAAACTTCACACCTATTATCTACCACGTTCAAAGGTTAACTTATTCTAAAACACTTGGAAAAATTGCTAATTTAAACTAAAGTATGCAAGTCATAACGTTTATAAAGCAAGGAATCCAATGAAAGAAGCGGTCTTAGCCGCACAAAGATTTATATTTCACAATGGTTGATTACAAGAATGGCCGGGTAACTACCCGCCTATAAGAAAATAAATCTATACAACCTAAATCTATCCTAGCAGCGGGAAGGGATCTTCAGGATCAGGCTTCAGGGCCACTTCCACTTGGACCAGCCCCATCGGTAGAGCGAGGCAGTTCAAGGAAAGCTTTGAGGATAGCTAGCCCATCATCAGCAGCAGCAACTTCGTTTACCTTCTCCAATACCGGATGCGGGAAGGCGGCGTATTGATTTACTGCTTGGTCATATATGGCTTCAGTATCTAAATCGAATAAAGGGAAGTTGGAAGGCGGGATGCCTTTCTCAACGAACCCTAGACCAAGCAGGAAGCCGGCCTTTTCCCCATCCTCGTGAGAAGCGTTGAGGGCTGCGCTCATAGCATCGTCGTAAGATGTCTCTGAGAAGACCCGATGCACAACCTACAAAGAAAAATACAAGTGTCAGAACCTTTTCTATTTATAAGGAAAAGCGTGAAGACATGAAGTTAGACTTACCTGAGACAACGCTTCTCGAAGAAGCCATTCCTTGGCAACCAGAGCTTCTTGGAGGGCGGCTTGAGCTTGGGTGCAGGCGCGTTCGGCTTCACTTTTATTAAGGTTGGCAAGCAACACTTCCATTGCAACAGCCTCTTCGACGCCCTTTAGCTTCCGCTCAGTATGGTCAAGCACGCCCCTCTGGTCCAGGATCTCTTGAAGCTTCTTCGCGTCCTCCATCGCCAAGGCATCATGAGCCTGCTGGAGAGCCTCTAATTTGGCTTTAAGCTCTTCATTCTCCACGCGTAGAGGCTCGGCAACAGCTTCAGCCTTGGTGGCCCTCTCGGTTGCGTTCCTCGCAGTCTCCTTAGCCAGCCGAAGCTGTTCATTAACAGCTTGGGCAGCCTTGGAACGGGCCTCGAGTCGTGCCTGAACTTCAACCTCAAGGGCCTTGAAGGCCTTCTCCTTTTCCGCAGCTACAGCGGAAAGCCTTTGGTTCTCCTCCCGGATGGCCCGCGCCTGAGCAACTTCTTTAAGGCGAGCTGCTTTTAACTTGTCGTTTTCACGACAAAGCAGCTCGACGCGCGGCTGCATCCGAGCTAGGAGAACCCGAAGCTCATTGGTTAGCATACCCTCCTGGTAGCTAGCCATGGCTTCCCCCAACGCACCACTAGGAGCAGCGTGACGAGCCCATTCCACGCACTCCACAGGGGTGCGAAGGGTTGTTCCTCGGCGAATGTTCCATCGTGGAACATACACTTCATTGGAATCCGACACTGCAAAAAACATAAAGCAGTTAGGAAAAGATGATAAAGAAAATATATATAAAAGGACCAAAGGAACCCTACGCACCTGTAGGGTCAATAACAGGCCGATAGCCGCCGAACCCATCACCTGAACCCAAAGGAAATCCATCCAAGAGGTCAGGCAGATGAGAAGGTGGCAAAGATTGGCGAGAAGCCACATGCGTACCTGATGGATCGGCAGTCGTTGCCGATGGCGGGGGCATCGTAGCAGCCGCCGCGGTGGCCGCCGCAGTCGCCGCCGCGGAATCCGCAGCAATTGTAACCGCCGGCTCAGTGAAAGATGCTGTAAAAATCGCACTCACTGCCGGCGGTGACGTCATCTCAGCTGGAACAGTCGGCTCAAAGGAGTGAGCAACTGAACCAGCGGGCGCAGGCGCAGCCGCCTGGGTCGTCGCCTCAGGTAGGCTGACCGGGCCTACCGTCATTGGCGTGGAGGTACAACTCTGCGCTCCACCCTGGAATGCGTCAACATCCACGCCTGCGTAAAGAAGATAAGTGTTTAACGATATTAAGCTATGAAGATAAAAGCAAAAGAAAATTGTACTTACGGGTTTTCTTGAGCCTGAAGGTACGGAGAGGCGGGGACAAACCCGATGGAGCCGGCCTCTTTGCGCCGGTTACCGTCGTCTTCTTGGGCTCACCGGAGGTGACAGTCGCAGTCTCCGGAGCAGTGGTCTTATCACCACCGGGATTCCCCGCCACCTCTTCGCTCTCGGTCTCCGAATCAGACCGAGGCGCTGGATCGGCAGTGGAGGCCTTCTCCTTCCCCTTCCCGCCGGCAGCCTTCTTCTTCCGCACCAACGGAGGACCATCTACGGATTCCTCATCAGAACATACGATTAGAGGAATTCCAGCAGAGGTTTCAACATTGAGGGGTCGAGGGTCGAAGAGCGCCTTACCTGGCCGACGGGAGCTAAGGATCTCATGACCTAGCGGATAGACCTCCACGAACCGATCCGCCGTTTGTTCTAGGATGGGCAACTCGTTCTCATCTAGAGCGCGAGTACCCATCCGTGCGGGACCGTCAGCCTCCCGCGGGTTTAGGAGCGACTGCAAGTCGTTCCCCTCTGAAATAAACAGGAAAGAAGTTAGAAGAAAATCAAAATCAACAAAAGGGAAAAAGGCATACCGTAAGGAACAGAGTTCGAACCGTATTCGAGGACGATTGGAATCTTGCGCGCATCAGCCTCCTTCCACACCCGGCTCATCCCCAGCATCACCATCCCGGACTCCGAAAACCGGTAAACCGGAGATTGGACCCGAGATATCTTCGCAAACCATTCCACCTCCTGGTAGCTGGAGGCGTGAAGGCTGGGAAGTGCTTGCCCGTTCTTGAATTTCATGGCAATGGGGATGGCGCGAGCGGATATGAAGAAAAACTCCCTCTTCCACGCGCGAAGACTGCGCTCGGTCGCGCAGATCTTTAAACCCTTAATCCGGGTTGTCAATGTGTACCACCCCTGGATGCACCTCCAAGTGTAGAAGGTCATCAGGCGGTCAACATAGGGCTCAACGCCCAGTATCCGGCACACCCACTCAAAGTGGCGAATCTTGGCGATCGCCATGGGGTGCAACTCGGTCAAATGAACACCGTGCCTCTCAAGGACACGGTAAACAAACTTTGTCAACGGGAACCTAAGATTCCCATAGACAAAGAATGCAGCATAAACCCCGATCTTGCCTCTGGGGGCATCGTATACCGTCTGGTGGGGTTCAGGAAACTCAGGCTCGAGAGACTCGAGCATGAACTTCCTGACGACGTACCGATATAGATCGCCAGGCAGAGCACACTGGCACTCACCAGCAGTACTCTTGTCATCAGCTGTAGAATCAATATCACGAGACATCTTGTGAAGGAAAGAAGAAAGCGATTTCGAGAGAATGCTTGCCTGAAAAGGATGAGTATTCGCCGAAAATCGCTTAAAAGATGAAGAGAAGATTGAAAGTGTGGATTACAAAGAACCCTCTCCCCCTTTATATACTAATCGCAATTAATGCGATGAAATTAATGCGGAGGAGAGAGAAAACGAAGGTGCAATGAAACTATGACACGTGGCAAAAAGCAAGCTGGCAACAGCTGTTGACAGGACGCATACCATTAATTTCGCGGCCACGCGCCCGAAAAATCGCGCCCACGCGCCTGAAAAAGCGTCTGGAATGACCATGTACTGTCACGTCACCATAACTTCCTGCACGTCCTGACACAGTCAGAAGAAACCGTCGCACGACGTTTCAGATGTTTGGACTGTTCCTCTTTCCACCAACTCTTCGAATTTCGAAATTCAAAATTCAAAAAGATTCAAAAGTAAGCGGGAAAATACCCCTTACCTTGGCAACCAAGTAACCATAAGACGGGTGCGGGTACAGTGTCAAGGCAAAACCCTTCACATACTTAGCACCCGCAGGGAATTGACGCCAGGAATACCTTGGAAATAAAAGTAACCGTAAGACAAGTGCGGGTACAGTGTCAAGGCAAAACCCTTCACATACATAGCACTGCAGGGAATTCAAACCAAGAAGGATCTTCTGGGCCATGCTTGCGTAAACGGGAATAACATCCCCGCATGACGGGAACGTCGAGAACTATATTGTTTGAAACTCCAAGATGGAATTGGTGGTTTTAGCATAATTGATCACTATGTTGAAAACTACCAAGACCCCATGGAGAATCCACACAAGTGGGACTCAACGTTCCTGATGTGCGAGGAGGTTACAAACCTACCCGCTTCATACCCAAAGATCAAGCAGAAAAGTCGGGAATTTCTGCGTGACATCAGGAAAACCGCGGGAAGAATCACCACGGAAAACCTAAAAACTAAACCCTTTTCAAAACCCTTAGCTAAGTCCAAAAGTTCACCTCACTTATTAATAATTCATGAGAAGAACATTGGACTGGGGGGATTTGAAGAGGTAGGTCCCAGCAGAGCCCAGTTGGACCCGCAAGACTCACCTAAAACAGGGACGTCTGCGCAATGACCAACTGCTCCAGCAGGACCCACCATGCTCAAAGAACCTTACGCGCAGTACGCCAGCTGTACCCGCAGGGAAAGCCTCCCAATGGTGAAGTACCCCGCCTGTTCCCGCAGCTGCGGATACAAGCCATCAGGGAAGGCTACCCGCACTAACAGCAAGGCTACACGCACAAGGCGTTAGCTACTTCAGTAGTCACATGAAGGAATGAGCAAGGCGGGAATACTCCCGCCCAAGTGAGCCAGTCCATATGCTTCTGGAAGGTCTTTCGTACTATACCTACTAAGGTATGGGCGGAACAGACAAATTGACCAGAGCAGCCCATGAACCAATCACAGGGTGACAGCTCACCGACAACAATACGAGGAGGAGCACCCTCTAGTACTGTTTGTCACTATTAGCCGCTGCCTACTCACCAACCCTTACAAGGGGACGTGCGCAGCCTACAGTTGGTGGAACAGTGCGTAGCCGGCAGTAAAGGAACAGTATACAGCCGACCTTATTACTGTTGGCCGTAACCTATCCACCAACCAGCATGGCCTGTGCATAGTCCACTGTTGGTAGAACAGGAATACTATTCAGCCGGCTGTACCTGCTTGGAAACCTACATTCGGCTATAAATACTCCAACACCTTGGAATGGTAAGGACATCATCTGATATCTCAATCTTATCTAGCAATCTCTTAATATACACTTATATTCAGAGCAATCTAGTCTGATTCTCACACCGGAGGGTGGTCACAAGGAGGAACCCCCCCTTCTCAGTGACGAGCTTACGGTGTCTGTTTTGCAGGTCTCTAGAAGAACAACCTTCTCAGCTGGACCTCATCCCCGTGGGAAACATTACTTAACCCCCAGATTATCCATAATCTGTCCAGGGTTCACTTAGTGTTTCTTCATTATTTTATAGGTTTTTCTTTTAAGACAAATTTATATATAAAACATATAATTTTTTTCTTTTAACAATTATTAGACTCTTAAAAGACTGGGTATGGGGTGGTCACCATCCTCACCCTCCTTTTAAGCTGGCCCTGCACTGCACGCTTGAAAAATAGGCCTCGTTTCAAGCCATCTAATGCACCAACACGTGATGATCAAAATAACATAGATGATCTTAAATAAAAAATATCCCGAACCAAAAAGTATAGAAAAAACTGATTTTGCGCCATTCTCTTTACATAATCCCAAAAATTGTTACGTTTCATGTGGTTTGTGGGGCAAAGTGGGCATGAAACCTGGGAAAAAGGCACATGGAGGCGGGGGGTATGAATTGTCAGAAATTAACCAAAGAATAAAGGAGCACATGGTCTCCCATCAACCATCTTTTTTTAAATATATAATGCACTAACCTTATCTAAACATCAAAAGTCCAAGGTCAAACTCAAATCAATGTAATTGTCCTCTCAAAACCAATCAGACTCTAATCTTTATGGATCGTTATTTACGTGTATCGTGACTTTATGTTAAGGGGTTCACGCATTGATTAATCTTCCTCTTTTGTAAATACATTTGTTCGGACAGTTGGTTCCGGTTTCAGAAGAAGAAAAATCAAACCGATTATATTAACTTCTATTTCACCAAAAAATATAAATTATATCATTCATCAGGTTTGAAAATGGGACTTCTTATTATCTAAAAAACAAGTGGGCTAGTCTCACATTCATGATTAGATGGTTTGTTCTTCACTGGTTTTGGTTTTAATTTAAAAGATAGCTTTACATTAAGTTTTTAAATTGATAAGATTGTTTTTGAGTTTTAATATATACACAAAACTTAATACTCCTAAAACTTAATGTTAAAAGGTCAATAAAGGTTCAAAATCATAAAATCGTTAAAACAAACGAAAACTACGTTAAACTTACCATTCTTACTTTATATACACTTATGCTTTCTTAGTTTTTGATTCTTCATAGCGTATTTTTCTCTTTTTCTTTTATGTATAAACTAGTTTTTATCTCCGTATTACAGGATTGTTTTATATTATTCGATTCTATTATTTATATACTTTTTGGATTTTAGTTTTATGTATCATAAAAATGTTAATAATATATTTAAGGTTTGATAATGAAAGAGTTCCACAAATATATAAGATTTATAACCCGGTTTAAAAGCTATATGAGTTTGATGAGACACATGATCTGCTTATTATTTTTACTATAAAGTTGTCTATTAATTATAAATAATATATTAAAAAAACATATATTAATTTTTAGTTATCTATATTTTATAGGATTTTTATATCCAATATTTGATGAAATTAATTTTTAATTTAATGAGATGTTATAACCCGTGTAAGGGCTACCTGGGTTTGGTGAGACTCATACCCGTGATTCGGGTAAAATGCATGAGAAATCTTTATTTACAAATAAAACAATCTGATAGATTGAGAAAAGATACAGAGCAACCAGATAGCTTTTAAATGTTTCGTTTTTAAGTGTAGCTTTCTTTGGTTTTGGTGCATTTCATGTAACATGCTTGTTTGGTCCTGGCATATGGGTGTCCGATCCTTATGGGCTAACAGGAAAAATACTGTATGTAAATTCATCGTGGGGTATGGAGGGCATTGATCCTTTTGCACCGGGTGGAATAACCTCTCATCATATTGTGGCAAGGACTTTAGGAATATTAACATGTCTATTCTATCTTACAGTCTGTCTGTCCACCCCAACGTCTATACAAAGGAGTGCGTAAATCTTTCCTTTATAGTAACTCCAAATTTGCATGATACTAACAAGAAGTGAGGATTACCTCTTGGACAATCTTTATTCATAACCCACCAAGCTCCAAATTTCCATGTAAAGACAATGATCATTATAGATAGCATATATAGACAGATGGTTGCAACACTGACTAACAAATTGTCAAATGATAGCCGTACACTACATTGTATAAGAATGTGAACTGTTGATTCAGGGGTGTTTGGGATTGCTTATATTTATTAACTTACAACTTATAAAATTTTTGAGAAGTAATAAGGTATTTGGGATTGCTTATATTGTGAGAGGAAAAGTTTTATAAGTTACATTTTTGTAACTTATTAACTTAATGAAAAGTTATAAGAAAGTAAAATAAGGAATCCCAAATACCCCATGACATTTATCTGGATTATGGGTTGTCTTTTGGACACTATATAAAAAGCGCTAAACATAACCAAATGATCATGCCTCCATTACTAAATTAGTTTCCTCAGCCCATGCCCAACAACAAGATACCGCGTTGCCATAAGACCGTCTGTAGTCAGACTAAAATGTTGGCATTTTGGAGCCAAAACGTCGGGGAACACCCCCCCTCCCGGCGTCTTGGGTGATTTTTTGGTACCGACGTTTTGTACATAACGTTGGCGTGTCACGAAAGTTGAAAAATTAGACCGTTGAAACCAATGACTATGCTAAAAATAACTGTTTTTTCTATATAATTCATCCACTCTCCAATCAAAACTCATACTTCTCAAACTCTATACACAACCAACTCTTTACAAAATCAAACCTATGGATTCTCCACTACTATATACAGCCATTTTTTTGGGATCGACTAACAAGCCGATAACGACACGTAGGAAGAGGCGATTACGCGTGCGGTTTTCTCGCAACAAATTATATGAAATTTCTTTATTCTACTCCACCCCCGGTTATGAAAAGAGCATATATTGAATGAGACCTTTTGGGTGAGAACGCCAGTTTGATGGTAGGTTACTTCAATGAGTCTCCGAGATACAAGAACCCAAAGAATTTTAGGTGTCGATTTCGGATGTCTAACCGTTTATTTTTGCGCATTGCCGAAAATTTGGAGCGTGAGTTTGATTACTTTAAGCAAAAATTGTCACACCGACCAAAGGCGGCGGAACATGCTGGGGTGCAAAGATTGCTCATAAGCGCATGACACTATTTAAAGCGACAATATTTAGCAAACTCATTTCATTTCACAACATAAAAAATGTCACATAACAATATTCATAAGTCAATACAACAACATATAACAAAATATAGCAAATCAAATATTGTTCATTTTTGCTAATATTCTAGAGGTATTTGTGACATTTTTTTCAAGCTCCACAATCAACCTAAATGCAAACCTGTAACATTTCATAAAATAAAGTTTATCAACACAAATGTTGGTGAGCAATTCATAAGTTTGAACATATAAGTGTATAGTAAGAAAAACCACAAAACTTGTATACAAAACAATAAATAAGAGTAATAACTTGGATAAATAGATAAGATCGCTAATAGAATTATGTTAGCGACACCTTGCTATGAGGGGATGCCAAATAGTCTAGGATTTTATAGTTATCGTTAATTGCATTACGTTAACGACATCTTTCTATAAGGGGATGCCAAATAGTCTAGGATTTTATAGATCAACCAACCAAAAGCGATAAACACATAGGCATATAATCATAGAACATCAAATCGAGCATTTATTTAAGTTAGGTATACAATAACGTTTGTGGTTTAAGACTCAAGTATAAAACATTTAGTTTAGATAAGATGAAATGTCACCGCCAAAAGATTGAAAACGGGGTATGAAAGTACTCACGTTCAAGTAATAAACTTGAAAGATGATAATTTGGAGATTTGCCGGAACGACGAGTTTAACGAACAAAACCTAAATAAACGGAAGTCTTGAATTAGAAATATTGTCTTGAAAGTCTTTAAGTAAAAATAAATAATGAGAAATGCAAACAATTTAGAGTTTAAGATTTAAAATGTAAATAATTAGGAATTAATAACAATAGTCCTTGAAAATGTAAGTTTGCTCGAACCGGGTTAAAGTATCCAACCTTAATATTTACTTAACCTACGTTAAGTAATAAGGTGAGTAAAATGCAAAAATGCAAGTTTCTATGGGATAGAGATACTAAAACGAGTCTTTAACGAGTGTTCGGGTTGTTGGTTCAGGTCTTGATAATTGGTCAAACCCAAAGTCAACTTTCCAAAATATTAAATATTATGAGATAACTCATAAAAATCAAGTAAGACTTAACCAAGTATGTAGTTCTATTATTTTAGAACTAACAACGCACGTTAAGCGAGTGTTCGGTTTTGTCGGTCCAAACTATGTTATGAGATCTAGTTGGATCCAACATTTCCAAGTACTTAAGAAAATAATTAAAATCAGTTTGTAACTATTTTTAAAGAAATATACAAGTGACACTTGTGTGTCTTAAGCGAGTAAAAGTCGGATTGGTTTTCTTAAGCAAATGTTATACTTAAAATAGTATTTCTTTATGACTAAGAAATATAATATTTATACAAGGGATTATAATTAAGAAATTAATATTTCTTCTTGAAGAAGAAACTCAGTATAAGATGTTTCTTCCTGAAGAAGAAACATAGCATATAATTGGTAAATAAACAAGAGAACTAAAGGTCCAAATACTTTATATAAACAAATGTTTTTATAAAGGTTAAAGCTATACAAAATGGACTAAAGGTCTAAAGCTAGATCGATGATCTAGTTATTTATACAACATGTTATTCTCGTACTATAGGTCCGAGGTAACAAAACAAGAAGCAGAATCAGAAAACAGGAATCAGTAACAGAAACTGATTATAAATAGAAAACAGGAATCAGTAACAGAAACTGATTATAAACAGAAAAGGTGAATACGCCCCACACTTTTTATAAACTCGTCGAGTCAGAATGTTTGCATAAGATTTACGGATCCTTAAAACCTTGTGTTACAATAATAAGAAACGGACACTCTGATTAAGAGTATACATGTGTCTGGATCCATTCATACATGGTGACTCGATTTCCCCGAGGGCATGCATATCATCAACATGCCTCTGAAGGTCTACAGGACTTTTCAGAGAAATGAGATTGTGTATATAATTAATTGTATAAGGTACTTAGGGTAATTTGATCCCAATTTAGTTGGGTGCCTAATGAGTAGTCACAAAGGTATTATTGTTGGTTTCACAAAGGTATTGAAAAGATATTTTTAGAGTCAGTGTCATTCACGAGCTGTGTGCTGACGTATTTTCTAACCATTTTACAGGAAAACAAGAAAGGTTAGAACAGACAAACAAGAAGGAATAGAAGATTGAAGTTATAGTCATTAGATGCTATCTGATGGCTCAGATATTTTATTTCAAAATATTATAAATAGTTATGTTTTATAAAAGAAATGTATTTGAAATATCAAACGGGTATTTTAACCCAAGTTTTTAATAAGTTTTCAATATAATAATATTTTAAAGACTTCCGCTATAACCCGCAACTCTGATTTATTTACAAAACAGGTACCAACTATTGGTCACACATCTAGGCCCTAAGTCGGGGTGTGACATTCAACCATGATCATCGACTTATCGACATGTACTTCGTCGAGAGGTATTTGGAGATTACCCTCGGCTAAGCACTTTTTAAGATTCGAAACCTGAAATGTCGGATGAACAACGGCAAGTTCTTGCGGTAGTTCGAGTCGCTAAGCTACCTTCCCAACCCGTTCAAGATTTTAAAAAGGCCAACAAAACGAGGAGCTAGCTTACCCTTCTTTCCGAAACGGACTACCCCCTTCCAAGGAGATACTTTTAGAAGAACAAGATCGTCAACATTAAATTCGATTGGTTTTCACCGTTTTTCGACGTAACTCTTTTGACGACTTCTAGCGGCTAAGAGGTTCTTACGGATTTGATCAATCACATCGGTGGCTTCTTGGACCATTTCGGGTCCCGTGATTTGAGCTTCACCGATTTCGTTGCAACTAATCGTGGAACGACATTTACGACCGTAAAGAGCTTGAAATGGAGCCATATCAATGCTAGAATAGTATCTATTGTTATAGGAGAACTCGATGAACGGAATGTGAGAATCCCAATTCCCACCGAAATCAAGAACACACGCTCGTAGCATATCCTCGAGTGTTTGAATCGTACGTTCGGATTGACCTTTCGTTTGAGGATGATAAGCGGTACTAAGATCGAGACGTGTTCCCAAAGCTACTTGAAGTGAATGCCAAAAATGAGAGGTAAAACGGGCATCGCGATCGGAGATGATAGTCAATGGAAAACCGTGTCATCACACAATTTCCCCAACATTGATTTGAGCAAGCTGCTCGACAGAATACTTTTCGTGTATCGGAATGAAATGAGCAGATTTGGTGAAACGATCAATGATCACCCAAATACCGTCATTGCCTTTTTGGGTGTTGGGTAATTTGGTGATAAAGTCCATAGCAATGTCTTCCTATTTCCAAATGGGAATCGGTGGTTGCTCGAGTAGAACAAAATGTCTTTAATGTTCGGCTTTGACTTTTGATAACTGGCCACCAAAAGGTAGCACGAAGATCGAAATACATCTTTTCCGCACCGGGATGAACGGAATACCACGAATTGTGAGCTTCGTCGAGTATACAAGTACGAAGGTCATCGCGATCGGGAACCCACAAATGACTGAGAAAGTACAAAACACCATCGGGTTTGGTTTCGAGTTGAAGTTCGGCTCCATATGACATTTCATCGTACATGTTACCTTCTTCAACGGAGGTACGCTGAGCTTGAAATATTCGGATTTGAATGTCGGTTTGAACAACAACGCTTAAAAGCAGAATGGATTTAACATTAACCTTTCGACTTAGGGCGTCGGCGACAAAATTCTCTTTACCGGGATGGTAGCGAATCTCGAAATCGTAGTCACTAAGTAATTCCGTCCATCGTCGTTGTCTCATGTTGAGATCTTTTTGGTCAAAATTATGTTGTAGAATTTTATGATCGGTAAACACAACACATTTTGTACCATAAAGATAATGTCTCCAGATTTTGAGAGCAAAAACGACGGCACCAAATTTGAGATCATGAGTCGTATAGTTCTTCTCGTTGACCTTTAGATGCCTTGATGTGTAAGCAATGACTTGATCTCGTTGCATGAGAACACAACCAAGACCTTGATGAGATGCATCACAAAATACAACAAAATCGTCGTTTCCATCGGGAATGGTTTGAATAGGAGCATTGCAAAGCTTGTCCTTGAGAGTACAAAAGGCTTCCTCTTGCTTCGAACCCCAATCGAATGGCTTCCCTTTATGAGTGAGGGAGGTAAAAGGCAAAGAGATCTTGGAAAAATTTCGGATGAAACGCCGATAATACCCGGCCAAACCGAGAAAGGATCGAATTTCCGTGGGAGTCGTTGGAGTTTTCCAATCCTTAACGGCCTCAATTTTAGCGGGAGCCACATGAATACCTTTTTCGTTTACGATATGTCCCAAAAATTGAACTTCCTCGAACCAAAATTCACATTTGGAGAACTTTGCGTAGAGTCGTTCGTTTCTAAGGAGCTCGAAAATGGAATGCAAATGATGTTCATGTTCGGCTTTAGATTTAGAAAAGATAAGGATGTCATCAATAAAGACAATAACGAATTTATCAAGGAATGGTTTGCAAACGCGGTTCATGAAATCCATAAATACTGGGTGCACTTATTAACCCGAAGGGCATAACCAAACATTCGAAATGTCCATATCGAGTACGGAAAGCGGTTTTTAGAATGTCTTCTTCGCGAACACGCAATTGATGGTAACCCGATCGAAGATCGATTTTGGAGAAACAAGTTGCGCCTTGAAGTTGGTCGAATAAGTTGTCGATTCATGGCAAAGGATAACGATTTTTAATAGTTAGTTTGTTAAGTTCTCGATAATCAATGCACATGAGAAACGAACCATTCTTCTTTTTCACGAAGAGAACGAGAGCGCCCCAATGAGAAGAGCTTGGACGAATGAAGCCTTTATCAGAAAGTTATTCGGGTTGGTTTGATAATTCTTGCATTTCCTACGGGGCTAAATGATGTGTGCTGCGCGCGTGGGGTATAATATAAAATATAATGGATTGGATTATTTTAGATTTTGCACAAGATCGTGTTTTAAATTTATAAAAGTGATTTCTACGAAAACAAAACACACACAAAATAGGCAAATGTACATATCGTATATGTAGAATAGTATATTGGTAAGAACCAAGTATCGATCCGTGGACACAAATGTTTATAATAATAAATGGTTGTTTTACTTTAATCGGAGGTTTAAATCATTTTGGGGTTAATTTTTGAGCTTTTTATAAAATATAAATACTTACATGTAATATATAGGTGACCAAGATGAGAAATTCTAAACACGTAGTTCAATTATATGAATGTTACCATTTAAGATCAAGAATCCACTATATTTTATCCTTGATAATTAATATGTAAACATGTGGTAAACTTGCCGTAATAATATATGATAGATAACTCCTCATTTCTAAGCGAGCATCTATGACAGAAGAGAGAGTATCATGCGCATTTTAAAGTCGACCCTTTCCTATTGTCATGTTACCTCGAGAATGTCAATTTAAGTTGGCAAGTAGTTTCGTAACGTAGAAAGATTAGGATTGACTTCGATTTCTCAAATACTAATTCTAACAACTTCGAGTGGTTATAGTTTATCACATAACCTCCCCTAGGTTAATTTAAGTAGGTTATAATTACACATTCTGTTAACATATGATTTCTTTAACTAGCATGATATCCTAAGCAATTGCGTTAGCGATGCCAATTTCGGATTACCAAAAACTTAGAGAAATAGATCATAACTTGTATCTCATCATTTCTAAATACAATATAAGGATCCATGTTTCGATAAGTTATCAAAGTATTTCTATCTTTCAAAAACATGAATCGATCATGAATGATTGTCAATAGAATTGACAATCACCAACTTTGAATTGTTGAATTAAGATGGTGAAACATTTCTCATCAAAAGATAATTGTAAGATAACCATGTACTTTACTAGACTAAACCACATGTTTTATATAATTATCAAGTAAAACAAGGCTTCTTCATAGATATTAGATGGTAAATGGAGTTTAGCTCATAACGAGCATAGTGATTAACATTAAGATGGATGATAAAAACAAACACATGATTAAAGTAGAACAATCAAACCAAATGTGGATCAATCTTCCTTCTTAATGATGATGATGATGGTTGACGATGATGACCTCCAAGCCTTCAAACTCTTCACTAGATCTTCAATATGAGTGTTAGTGGGTGTTTTTATAAGTGAAAACCGGATAGAACTCTCTTCAAGGCACACCATATGAGTGCTACATGAGCCACTATTTATAGGCAATCTGGAATGAGAAGCACGGCCCCGTGCCTTGGTAGGCACGCCCCCGTGTTTTATTATGACATGTGCCAAATTTGTTTTGTCATTTCTTGCAGATGACCACGGCTCCGTGGGCAAGGGCACGACCCCATGCTTTTGTTCCCAGTTTTTGTCCTTTCTTGTAGATTTTTGTTTTTTCTGGTGGTCAGAAGCATGGGGGCATGTTTCTTGAAGCATGGGGGCGTGTTTTTTGCTTTTTCTTGTGTTTTCTTCCGTTTTTCTTCGTCTTTTCGCTTGTTTCTTCGTTTGGGGCTTGGATTCACCTGAAATTATATTTTATTACGATAACTAACATTCTGTGCTATGTTATTTGATAGAAATTGCAGTTTTTAGAGATTATTTGATGCTAAAGAGATGTATAATTTTATGTACATCACTAAATGATAAGGAGCTTTGGCCACGGGCATCGTGCCGGGCACAAGATCGATACGAAATTCATTCGGACGAACGGGAGGAAGACCGGTGACATCATCAGGAAAGACGTCAAGGAAATCACGAACAATGGAAATATCTTGGATTTTCCTCTCCTTTTTGTCTTTTGTCACCGGGAGAGCTAAAAACGGAACGTACTTTTGGCGTAAGTACTTTTGCGATTGAGCGCACGACATAAGATTTAACCTTCGAGAAGTAGTGTTGCCGAAGACTTTGAGAATTTTACTGTTGACGAGCGGAATGCGAATGAATTTATCGAAACAAACGACTTCGATACGGTGCAAAGATAACCAATCCATGCCTACTATGACATCGAAACTTCCCATTTTCATCGGGATGAGATTGATGGAGAATTTATGCTTGGAAAGGATGAGAAAACAATCGCGGACGACGGAATTGATGGTAATGGAATTTTCATTGGCGACTTCAACGGAAACGGTCGGGAAAGCTTAGTTAGAGGTATAGCAAGTTTCGACTCAAATTTCAAGGAAATAAAACTTCTATCGGCACCAGTATCAAACAAAATAGAAGTCAAATGATGGTTCACCAAAAACATAACATTCACGACATCGTTTGCCACTTGAGCTTGATTTATATTCAACATAAAAGCTCGACCTTGATTGACATGGTTGACTTGAGGTGCTTGTTGCGGAGGTGGAGGTGGTGCTTGTATGGCTTGGATGGGTTGGATGATTGGTGCATTGGGTTGGGGAAGTTGGGATTGATAGGTTTGAACTTGGTAAGCTTGGGTTTGGTAGTAAGGAATGGTCATGGTTTGGGCTTGGTTGGCAAAATTTAAATGTGGGCAATTGTTGCGGAAATGATTAAGATCTCCACAATTGAAGCAAGCTCTGGGTTGTTGGGGTTGGTTTTGTGGGTAGGGTGCATATCAGTTTTGGGCATTTTGGCGAAAGGTTCTTGGTTGGTTTGGTTGGTTAGTTTGGTTAGGTTGGGTTCGTTGGGCGGATCGGCATGTAGTGTTGAGATGACCAATTCGGTTACAAATGGTGCAATGGCGACAAGGCGTGTTTGGTGGGTGGTTAAGTTGGCAAGGGTTGCATAGCGGGGCGGTACCGGTATAGGGTCTTCGGTTTTGTGGTGGAGCTTGGATTTGTTGTTGAGGTTGGGGTTGGGTAACGACATAGTTTCGGTAATTGGTCTTGGGTTTCTTCTTGTTGTTGTTGTGACGGGAAGAGTTGGAGTAGTTTATGGCTTGTGGTGCGGGTTCAACCTTGGCTTGAGGTGCGGGCTCGGGCTTGGCCTTCTCATTCGGTTTCTTAAGGGTTAGAGTACCCGCCTTCACATGATTTTCCGATAGCGCACCGGCTAAAGTGATGGCGTCCTCAAGATTCACGGGTTTGCTACTCATAACAGAGTCCCGAATTTGCATCGGTAAGCCCCCAATGTACTTGTCAAGTTCACGTTCAGTTGGGGTAACCAAGTGAGGGAAAAAAATGCTCAACTCGTGAAAACAGAGTGAGTAGGCAGCATTATCGCCACTTTCTTTCTTTAGGTTCCAAAATTCCTCCTCGAGCGGTTGGAGCTCGTGTTTGGGACATAACTTCTTCATCATGAGGGACTTAAGGTCGGATCATAGAAAAGCCATAGCCGTACCCGAACCTTGGAGGTGCATAACACTACCCCACTATGTTAGAGCGGTCTTTCTAAACATGCTTGAAGCGAAATTTGTCTTTTTCGCTTCGGGGCATTCGCTATGTCGAAACACACTCTCGATCGATTCGAACCATTGCAACAAGGTATTCGAACAGTTGGTTCGAAGGAATTCGGACGGTTTGGCACTAGTAAATTTCTTGTACAAGTAGGATGCGGGTTTGGGTTCAACGGATGCAACAACAGGTGCGGGTTGGGTAGCTTGGATTTGGGTTATAAGTTCGGGAATCACAGCTGCCATTTGTTTGGCGACGTAAGCAACCATACCTCGGTTGGAGTTCTTACGATGTTGGCGTCTTAGTGGAGGCATACTAAAAATTATAAAGCAAATGGGATAAGTTTTGGGTAAAAAGAAATGAATATAAGGGTGTATAAAATAAAATAAGACTTCCATTTTTGTGATTGTGAATCCTAGAGTTAGTGAGGAGAAGATGTTAGTGTTAGATAAAATGTAACACTTTGTATATAAATAACAAAACCATAAACAAAACGTAAATGATTTTCGAGAGGTTAAAGCTTGAAAATATGAGATTTTGAGATTTATAGAGTCGAAAAAATCGTGCATGAACCACCATGAGAAAATTTTATAAAACACCACGTTGGAGTCTAAACATGTGCACGAACCACCGCGACTTTTTCATGTTTTCGACTCAAATAATGATAATAACACAATAAATGAAGATACAACGTCATGTCAAAACACTAGTCTACGAACCACCTTAGTTCTATTTTTTAACACCAAAAGTTAGGATGGCGACCGGAACGCTCGCATTCGACTACTTAAAGAATTGGCATATATAACACGATTTGTGGCATAGAAAACGAGCACTATAACTCAACCATCCCATGTAAGTAAATCACATTCGATCCCTGGAATCTTTTTGTCAAATGGTCATTTTATAATGTCTTGTTTTCTATAATGGCTACAAACCCGATATAAACGCAACCTTTAAGGGATTTGAAACAACGGGATCGAAGTTAATCTTGTAATCCATAAAACATAATAAAAATCTATTTTTGCGTTTTAAGGTAAGGATACCTTGGATATACTAAGAAAGTGTGTGTATGTGAACATTTAGGATATTGGTGAATTTTAAACAAGTTTATAAATAACATGCGATATGAACAATCAGTTATTAAGTAAACACGTACAAGGACACTTATAGGACCCTAAGCATAACAATACTAAGTCGTTACGTCTAACCACCTATCCTATTGTCAAGACTCTGATACTAATCTGTCACACCCCGACCAAAGGCGGCGGAACATGCCGGGGTGCAACGATTGCTCATAAGCGCATGACACTATTTAAAGCGAGAATATTTAGCAAACTCATTTCATTTCACAACATTGAAGATGTCACATAACAATATTTATAAGTCAATACAACAACATATAACAAAATATAGCAAATCAAATATTGTTCATTTTTGCTAATATCCTAGAGGTATGTGTGATGTTTTATTCAAGCTCCATAATCAACCTAAATGCAAACCTGTAACATTTCATAAAATAAAGTTTATCAACACAAATGTTGGTGAGAAATTCATAAGTTTGAACATATAAGTGTATAGTAAGAAAAGCCACAAAACTTGTATACAAAATAAAATTAGACCAATAACTTGGATTAATAGATAAGATCGCTAATAGAATTACGTTAGCGACACCTTGCTATGAGGGGATGCCAAATAGTCTAGGAATTTATAGTTATCGTTAATTGCATTACGTTAACGACACCTTGCTATAAGGGGATGCCAAATAGTCTAAGATTTTATAAATCAACCAACCAAGAGCGATAAACACATAGACATATAATCATAGAACACCAAATCGAGCATTTATTTAAGTAAGGCATACAATAACGTTTGTGGTTTAAGACTCAAGTATAAAACATTTAGTTTAGATAAGATGAAATGTCACCCCCCAAAACAAAAGATTGAAAACGGGGTATGAAAGTACTCACGTTCAAGTAATAAACTTGAAAGATGATAATTTGAAGATTTGTCGGAATGACGGGTTTAACGAACAAGGCCTAAATAAACCTAAGTCTTGAATTAGAAATATTGTCTTTAAGTAAAAATAAATAATGAGAAACGCAAACAATTTAGATTTTAAGATTTGAAATGTAAATAATTAAGAATTTATAACAATAGTCTTTAAAAATGTAAGTTTGCTCGAAACCGGGTTAAAGTATCTAACATTAATATTTACTTAACCTATGTTAAGTAATAAGGTGGGAAAAATGCAAAAATGCAAGTTCCTTTGAGATAAAGATACTAAAACGGGTCTTTAACGAGTGTGCGGGTTGTTGGTTCGGGTCTTGATAATTGGTCAAACCCAAAGTCAACTTTCCAAATATTAAATGTTATGAGATAACTCATAAAAATTTAAGTAGACTTAACCAAGTATGTAGTTCTATTATTTTAGAACTAACAACGCACGTTAAGCGAGTGTTCGGTTTTGTCGGTCCAAACTATGTTATGAGATCAAGTTGGATCCAACATTTCCAAGTACTTAAGAAAATAATTAAAATTAGCTTGTAAACTATTTTTAAAGAAATATACAAGTCTTGATAGCTAAAAACACACTTGTGTGTCTTAAGCGAGTAAAAATCGGGTTGGTTCGGTTTCCATCTCACAATACGTTCCTTGATGGTTTCCACATGTCCAAATAACCAAGAACTTGTATAATAACGTACAAATGAAAATACTTTTTTACAACCAAAAAGTTAACAACAAAGTCTTTAAACAAAAGTTCGGTTTGGTTCGGTTTCCATTTCACAATATGTTCCTTGATAGTTTCCACATGCCCAAATATTAAAGAACTTGTGAAAATGATTTTAAGAAAACTTAAATCTAACATTAAACATTTTTAAACAAGTATTTAACAAAACTAGTAGCAAGTTAGGTTTACGGTTTGGACTATTTACGGTTAAACCGAGGTTAGTCTCTACAAACCCACACCATGGAACTTTATAAATATGACAAACAAACTAAAAATAGCAGAAGTTAAACAATATTAATATGTGCAAACAAGTTATATAAGTGTATATATATCAAGGACCACGAAAGTCCTACATGAAGCCTTGCCTTACGGAGTCCGAAGCTTAACCAACCGGAGTCGGAGAAGAAACTACCAAAGGTAACAAGGGGTGTGTATTATATATATGTTGCAACATCAAGCTTCAAGTAATAAGAATTAGTTAGAACAAGGTTAGCTTTAGTTTGACCTTAAGTAGTCAAAATAGCAAAATGT
This sequence comes from Bidens hawaiensis, assembly GCF_021521415.1. Taxonomy (NCBI): domain Eukaryota; kingdom Viridiplantae; phylum Streptophyta; class Magnoliopsida; order Asterales; family Asteraceae; genus Bidens; species Bidens hawaiensis. Next base: position 227,472 of record NW_027494271.1, on the reverse strand, counting down.
TGAAGATGAATACTTGGATTTGAGAGAGATTTTGGAGAAGATGAACAAAGTGGTGTATAGAGCCTTGCTTTTATAATGGTAAGAGTATGGTTCATTCAGATAGGGTAAAAATGCATGTGATGGTTGAAATGGTCAAACAAGTTTTTGGTAAATAACAATAATAGTCCCCAAAGTTTGTTTTAAGTCATTTTTAAGGCGTTTTAAGGATCGAAAAAGGATGTTTTCAAGAGCCAACAAGTGTAAAACAATATCGTAACATAAAATCCATCATTTTGATTGTAACATAAGCTTCAGTTTACAAAACGGGTCGCTTTACACAATAAAATATTACAAAACGATTACAATTCTAGACCCGAAATTGACGAATGTCACAAAAACTGGGCGGTCAAGGACGCTAGGATTCACTGCAATCCACAAGGTTACTTCGGCTATACGTGTGCTCGCATACGGAAACACGACCGACATCAACGACAAATATTTAAGATGTCCGATAAAACAACCCGAGACACCTTGGAGTATTTATGCTACGGTATATTTCAATTTTAATACATATATATATATATATATATATATATATATATATATCGCTTGTACCTTTTTTAAATTGATTTTAATTAATTATTTTATATAGGAATAATAAAGATGTATGCTCCACATTATCTAAGAACGCCAAATTGTAACGATTTAGAACGGATTTACGAGGTGCATGCAAGCGTGAATGGTTTACCCGACATGATCAGGAGTATATATTGTATGCACTGGGAATGGACTAACTGTCCAACCGCATGACAAGGTCTATACACACGAGGTGACAAAAAAGGACTACCAGTTAGTCCTCAGACGATTGCTTCATATGACTTTTTGGTTAACGTTCTTTGGTGTCGTCGGTTCCGACAATGACATAAATGTCTTGGAATAGTTGCCTACGATGGAGGGTTACATATCCAATACCATTCCCATCGCTTCGTTTTGGGCTATCGATAATCTCTACCCAAATGGTTACTATTCAAGTGATGAGATATCTCTGGAGTATGAAATTATCCTGAAAACGTTTAAAGACCTAATCAATGAAAAAATAGATTATTTTAAGAAAGTGCAAGATTCTTCGTGAAAGGACATCGAGAGGTGTTTTGGCGTTCTTCAACAACGTTGGCATTTTGATAAAAATCCATGTAATCTATGGTCGTTGGAAAGAATGAAACGCGCTATGTGTACGTGTATCATATTGCATAGCATGATCATTGAAGGCGACGGTCGAGAAATATGCCCAACTTATATACTGGACGATGATCCACCACCAACGCCAACAACTTTGGAGCAGAGACTAGAAAACGTGTATTTTGTGTGTTCAAAAGAAATACATAACGCTCTTATGGCGGATTTGGTCCAACATGTTTGGATGTTTCGGCGCCTTCCGGGTGAAAATGAAGTCGAGGACGAGGGAAATGATGAAGACGAAGACAGCGATGGCGGTGCTAATGAAGACGACGACGACAATGTTGCTAATGAAGACGAGGACGAGGGAGCCGAGTAGGTTTTTTTTAATTTTCATGTAATGTTTATTTATTTCTTTAATGAAATATTATTTGGTTAATTTAGTTTTAAAAGAAAATTAGAAATGCAAAAAAGAACAAAAAATGATTGAGTAACAATTGCTGCAGAGTTATGAGGAGAGTTATAACTACACCCCATTTTTTCAAAATGTAGAAAAGCTGACTGGACGATACATAGCGCAAAATGCCCAAGAGTGATACATTTTGACTATACATGATATAAGTATTGCACTTCTCCAAAACCAAGCATCTTTTTACCTGTTTCCAAGTTAAAGAGTCGGAAATTCTAAAAAAAAGTGATGTGTCACCATCCATGAATCAAAAATAATTTGGCCCATCTCCTAATTCCCCTTATAAGACCATGCGTAGTTATAATTATGCACCACTGAGCATTTTGCGACATGTAACACCTAATCAGTTCTTAGGCATTTTGCAAAAAGAGAGTGTAATGGGAAAATTGCCCCCAAAACGCCTCTCTCTCCTGCCCCCCTTTCTCTCACAAAACCCTCAAAATGTGTACATCACCAGCGTTATGTACATAAATTTGCACCCCAAAATGCCATGTGAATCACCCAGGGCGGTGTTCTGCGGCATTTTAACCTCAAAACTCTCTAAAAAACCATTGACTTCGGATGGCCCAACAAGAATCAAAGATCAATGTTACTTTTCCCAACACAATTTCCAATCTAAAAATAGTACACCAAACACAAGAGATTACAAATTTGCATGGGATTAGAAAAGTAACTTTGCTATACATGAATCCTCGAGACCACTTGTCTCCAAAGACTATATGGTTCTGTCTTATATCTCCACACAATTTTATATATCTTAATTTTTATCCTTTAGTCTACACAGACTAAGTATGAGATTTACCCGAATACTTGTACTTGTACCCGTTCAGTACTTGTATCCGTATGTGTCTATTGGGTACGGATACGGGTACCCGAATGTACTAATTTTAGGTACAGGTACTTTTGGTTACATGTACGGGTATATGTACAGGTATTATGGGTACTGGTACCCATTTAAAATATGTAGGAGCTTAACCTAGTAAGCTATACAATTACAATATATAGTCTAGATCATTTACGGCCCAAGCCCAAACCCAATGAGTACAAATGTTACACATAAACCCTTACAAAAGCACAAACCACTAACTATTACCCAACAGTCTCCTTCTTGGTTTATTGCTTTCTCTATTATTCTTGCCTCATGACTTCAGCATCAGCTTCACGGTATGCACCTGCCCACAACCTGGTGTGTATTATCGATCCCACCATTCCAATATACTTTATAGCAGCTGGATCATAAAGTGGTAATGCTTCAATCTGAAATCCACTAAGAGTCTTGATATCCTTTCCCCAAACTTTAGAAGATCTCGGGGATGAACAATGCGGTACTGGCCCTTCCTTAGCCTGATGACTGCTGTAGCAATTTTTCCATCGTAAGCCCAAAACTTCATGCTATGAAGAGCACCCTCAGGAAATCTTTTGGTAATCGGAATTGATTTTACTTTTGCAGTTGGAGGCCACATAACGTTCAACATTGGTTTGTTTGTGTAAGGATCGCGAATCCTCTTTGCTCTTTTAACGAATGAATCAGCAGTAGGCATATCAGGGAATCCTTTTCTACTTGTTTACTCAAAAACTTCCAGAATTTGCTTGCCTTCATCTCATTGTTTGGATTATGGAATGGAGATCTTATTAGGTCACCCAGATCAACTTTCGTCCATGATTCAATATATTTCTCTTCTTATAATACTCCATGTTCCCAGACTTATGCTTAACCCACCACATTTCCTTATCAACATCGTACCCCTAGTATAATTCTCAAATGATCACCGTACTTATCAGAAAACCCCTTTTGAAGTTCCAAAACGAATGTATCTGTATGATTGGAAGACACAATGATCTGATTGGAGTTTTTCATGATTAGAGTCTTCTTTCTTATTCTTTTTCTTTCTTCTGCAGATTTGGGTGGAGCGGTCATATATTTTCCAGTTATGCGCGTGTATCAACGTTTGAAGAAGCCGTCGAACTGGATCTACCAATATCATGCACATCAAGGGCACAATGCTCAGCGTCGAGGCCTAGAAAAGATCCAGAACCTCCAACATCTTCCTCAGTATCACCACCATCATCATCACTGCTATCAGCAGCTCCCTTGAACTCATTTCCAAATCGTTTAATGAGTTTATGTTGCAAATTAGAGTATTGAGAAGTGAGACCACCCATGTTGGCTTGAAGCTCTTTAATTTTGAATCTTGTTTGTGTTTCTAGCTTCAAGCTCTTGGATACGAACATCTTTAACCATAGAGTCTTGTTCGAGCTCAAAAAACCTGCGCTGTAGAGCATGGACATCAACGGGTTCGGGTTCAGGTTCAATGGCAACTCCTTTACCCTTGATTTGTAGGAACGTGTCTTGCAGAGAAAGAATGTGTGCAATCTTTTCAGTGGAACTCGAGCTTGCTTGACCTATCGGATCAAATGACCCGGAGGGTTCAATAGTTGACTGGACATGAGCTTCAAAGTCAAATTCATGTAGTATCTCATCGTCAACTGGATCATGTGTTTGTTGGGCTTAAGTAGATGGGCTTGGTTCGGACTGAGTCTCAATAGCAGGCTCATTGGTGTTGGTTGATTGGTTTGCACTGGATCACTTGTCAGCACACCAGGTCTTGGATCTCTTTTTCTACGTTTGCGTGGAATAAGACCGGTGTCCGACTCGTTCTTAACAACTTCATCATCTGTCACAGTAACTGGTCGAGGAGGTTTCCACACAGTTGACTGGAGCTTTTCTTTAAATGTTTCAAATGCTTCAAGTTGTTCAGTTGTACGTATAGATTGTTGTACTTGTTCATGGTGTTCTTTCCCCATAAGTTGAGATGGAGAGGTGCCAGCTTCATCATCTAATACAATTTCAAAAAGCAGTGGATGGACTTTGAACAGGAACTGAATGTTCCTTAGCAATAGCAGCGCCTGTCTCAGTTTTAGAGAATCTATCAAACTTTTCTAATGGATAAAGTCCTTGGTAGACCACTTTGGCTCCTTTTCTTGACTGCTTCATTAAATCAAAAATGTTCATACCCATAGCTTTCAAATCAAGTGTCTCAACATATCGATTCAACTCGGGGTAGTGAGAATCAAAGATCATCTGCAAAAACGTCGGATACATCAAAAACATCTCTTTCTTCTTCCCCATCAGGTTGCTTATCATCTCATTGAACACTAACTTCGAGTAATTGTAATTCCAGTCCATGATCAAAGCAACAACAACCGATATTTGAGTGTGACTTATATCATAGGATCCTCCTTTTCTTGCCAAAATACACGTAAAGAACATGTGAATTTGAAACCTCCAGTACGGATGAAACATTTTCTTGATAGTTGGTGGATGTCTTTCTCGTATCCCATTCTTCTAGCAATTCCAGCCACCGCTTCGCTTGAATATTCAGTAGGGTGTTCAAGTTGATCACTAAACATAAGTACATCACGTATTTTTGCCTCAGTAATTGTCACATGTCATTTATGAATTGTCGACTCGATAGAATAAACTTCCCATGCACCTTGTTGATTTATAGAAGCCTTGTTCCAGAAATTCGTCACCATCTTCTTGCGTATCACCGGGTTTTCCCGCCGGGCATGAGGAATACGACACGTGTTCAGCCCAACAATCATAGATTTGAATTCTTTATGTGCCAGGGGTGGATCATACAGACATCCTGCTATGTTGTGTGAATCAAAAAATTTAAGTGGTGCTTGATCAGCCATAGTTGCAACGTACAGTTCAAGTTAGACATCTAATGCAATAGTTTATGTCTAAGGAGGATTTTATTTTAACCAGTTATATCCCAATAATAATCTTTTATTCACTTAATTAGTTTTCTGGTCAAAATAATATCGTTTTTGGTCAAGGATAGAGTTTTTTTGTCACTTTGATGAGTTTTTGGCCGAGAGCCTTTTTTCTCGATCAACTTAGGTTCTCGGTCAACCTGAGAACCATGTTTTTCTGTTAATTTAAAATCCCTTGACAACCGAGAACCATGGGTTATCGGTCAAGACTGACCGAAAACCCTTTAGATTTCTATCAATCTTAGGGGTTCTCCGGTTAACCAAGTGTTTTCGGTCAACCACACCCGAGAACCCAATAACCCCGAGATCTTCGACGATCTCGGGTAGAGAAACCCTTTGTATTCATCTTGAAAACGGTGTCGTCTTCCCAAACACTCCATATCCACCATTAACAAAAACATGCATCTTCCATAACACCTTAAAAATCATAACATAACCATTACATATCACAATCATACACCACAATCAGTTAGCACAATCAGATATCACAATCAAATATCCCAATTAGACCAAAACACTCATTTATGCCCTGAGATGTTCAACAGTGACCCGAGAACGGATCCGAAATCATGTTCATTTACCTTTAATGACTAGCGAAAGCAAAGCAGTTGTTTAGGATTAGAACGAAGAAGAGATAGTCTCTTGAGATAAAGAAAGAGTATTATTTTGAAGGCCGATTGAGTTTTGAAATAATGCTTCTTTGGTGCCTTTTAAACTTCAAACAGGTTTCAAAATAGCATGGGACGAGAACTAGATGATCCATAAACTGATGGACCTTTGCTACCATCTGGAACAGACCCCATGGGACGAGAACACAATAAAACACCAAGGCCTTGTTCATGTTTGATAAACCGATTCCTTAACGCATTCGTTTCGACAAGAGTAAGATTGAGGTAAAACTAAAGACGTAAAAATAAAAAATGAAAACACCTAGTTTTACCACCCAATTAGGCTTTCAGTATTTCTAACATATTTCGGGATCAAATTCAGTTTTGTCACATGAGCAAACTTTTATGAAAGATCCTAACATGGAATCATATTGACTAAGATGCATTCACAATGATTTATTTTCAGTATTATTATAACATAGTGGACAGGTTGATAGCAGTTATTTAGAAACTTAGCATGATTTTCATTGCATCAGTGTTGCATTAGGTTCAATTAGGCATAAAGCTAAGATGGACATCACTTATGGACCTATGATGCCTCTTATATCTTCTCAAAGCGTATTTGGCTTTCTCCAGATCACCCCAATTTGACTTAAATCCCCTAGTGCTTGATCAAAAGACTTTGTCTTTGACTATACAAACAATAATTTAAGCTTTAAGTTTGAACGCTAGACTTACATGCCGTCCGGACTTACAAGCCTTTCATTTAGAGTGTTTAGGACTTACTTGATTGCCCCACCCTTGTAGTTCTAGTTTGATCCTCTAAGCCCTTTTAAAAAAAATTCAAAATTTTATACGTTTCTCACAGTAAATTTTTTATTTATTTTTATTTTATTTTTTTAATAAAAGTAAAGCAACTAAAGATAATAAATATCTTTGTGATCAATACAATAACGAGCTTGTGTATGACTGGGTAATTACTTTTCTGCATATCCTTTGGAGAGATTTATCTAGAGACATGCATAAATCTTCAAATTGACTCTTCACGGTAAGTTTAGCAGATTTAGTTTATATCACTTCAGACTTTTACACACCATGAAAAGCTACCATACTTATCCATGACTGTCAAAAAGCCTTTTTAGCATAATAGCTTCACACGATAGGCACACAAATTCAATTTACCTATCATTTCCCAAAGGATGGATCAAATTTTTAGGTAAAAACAATTTTGAGCTTTTATAAAGCTTGTAATTGAATAATCTTATCACTTCCTTATGAGAAAAAGAACCAAAAGCCACATTGTTTTTTTTGTTTTTTTTAAACAAACGTACATTCTTTTTGCAGTTTATATCCCCCCCCCCCCAATTGGGCAAAAATATTAACAAATCGAAAAACTGTTATGTACAAATTAAATCCCAAGAAAACTCAATCATCAAAACATAGCATTTTAAGGAACCCTATAAGCACATTGAATCTGGCTGTGCCGACCGATTTTGTTAAAAGGTCTGCCACATTATTATATGTGTGGATGTGTTCAAGATGAGATGAATTAATTTACGGTCATAACAGTCACGAATTAAATGAATATTTATGTCAATGTGCTTGGTTTTGGAATGCTGAACCAGATTTTTTAATAATGGCAATGGCGGCATCATTATCACAAAAAATAGAAGTATCAAGAACTTCGAAACCGTAATCTAGCAATTGGTGATGCATCCAGATAACCTGGGAGCAGCAGGCAGAGGCATCAACGTACTCAACCTCAGCGGCTAATGTGGACACTATTTGTTGTTTCTTTCATTGCCATGAATGAGTCGATCTCCCAAGAATTGACATCCAGCATACGTAGATTTCACGTAAATAATATCACCTCCATGATTGCTGTCAGCTAAATCATACAAATCGAAATTTGAGTGCTTGGGATACCAAAGACCTAGCATTGGTTGCTCTTTCAAATATCTAAAAATGCGTTTAACAACAATTAAATGAGAAAATTTAGGATTAGCTGGAAACATGCGCATTGACGGACTGCAAACATGATGTCGGGATGACTGACAGTGAGATACATCAGGGATCCGATCATTGATCGATAGTACGTTTGAACTACGGGTTTCCCTTCAGGATCAGACGAGGGAAGAGGTTTGTCTGCCATGGGAGCTGATGCACTCTTGGATTCTTGAAAATCAAACTTCTCCAATATATCTTCAACATATTTCCTTTGGTGTAGCAAAATTCATGCTAAGCTTTGACGAACTTGAGGCCTAGAAATGTTGTCATCTCCCCTAGCGAACTCATCTCAAACCTTTTCTTCATAACACCCTCAAATTCCAAGCACATATCATTGCTGGTGGAACCAAAAATGATGCCATCCACATAAATCTAAACTAAAATAAGATATTTGCCAACATTCTTAAGGAACAATGTCTTATCGATGGTTCCTCACTTGTACCCGTGTTCTAGCAAATGAACCGACAGTGTAGCATACCATGCCTGAGGGGCTTGATGAAGTCCATAAAGAGCTTTGTCCAATTTGTACACATGAGTTGGATGCTTCGGATAAGTAAAACCCGGTGGCTGATCCACGTAAATTTATTCCTTTACCTCCCCATACAGAAATGTTGTCTTGACATCCATATGAGACACAATAAAACCCATATATGAGGCATATGCCAAAATTATTTGAATAGCCTCGAGACGAGCAACAGGGGCACACTTCAGTGTAGTCTAAACCCTCAACTTGATGAAACCCACAAACCATAAGCCGCACTTTATTTCGAACAATCACCCCAGTGTCATCTTGCTTGTTGCGAAAACCCCATCTCGTATGTAGTGGCTTTTTCTCTAACGGTATTTCAACTAATCTCCAAACCTTGAGTTTTACAAACTGATTTAACTCATCATGCATGGATTTCACCCAACTTGGTTCTTGTAAAGCCATTTCCACATTCTTTGGCTCAATATGAGAGATAAAACAGGAATACAGACAACTGTTGATGTTTCCTATTTGACTTCTAGTCTAAATGCCCGTTTCAAGTGGACCGATAACATTCTCAATTGGATGATCCCTTTGAATTCTTTTTTGGAACGGAGTGATCAGAAACTGAACTGTTGAGTGGTAATTTTGTTGTATTTTCGAAGGGTTCAGACAGTGGATTCTTCCATCCAAACGCCGAGGTACTGTGTGAGTAAGATGTGCTGGCAATGTATTCGTTTGGAATGACATCTGGAAATAAAGAGCTACCAAAGATTTGACAAACCGAACTCTCCCCCTATGCGAAAGAAACATTAGCTGAGGGTATTTCAGTTGTAGGCATATCACACACTTCGGAAGACGTTTGTGCGGTGTGAGTCTCAGGAACATGCTCTTGAGGACATGAAGACGAGGGTTGTGCACTATCATACATTCCCGGCAGGTCTATGGTCAGTACCAGAGACTTTTCAAGTTCAACTGACATGTCTTCTTCTTCGTCAACAACACTTGACTTTCTAGCGACAACAAGGCACATTAAACGGCTTGAATAGTTCGTTGTAGTCAATTAACCAGTCAGGACCGACACGAGCATCGGTTTCATTTTCCTCCAGCCAACGCACATCATAGGATTCCACAATCTGCTTCATTGCCTTGTTTAAAACTCTGTAGGTGATACGACCAGCATAACCAACGAAGTAGCAGTCATAAGCCTTTGCTCCAAAATTTTGGAGTTGATTCAAGATTCAGCAGAGTGCATGGGCATCCAAAAGCACGGAAGTGTGCTACAGTGGGAGTCTTCATCTGTGTTTTGTTGATCAACACCCGATTTTGAACATAGGACGTTGTGTTGACTGCTTCAGCCCAAAAGAACACATGTAGCTTCGAATCGCACAACATGGTCCTTGCGGCTTTAATTAGGATTATGTTCCTTCTCTCAACTACACCATTTTTTTGCGGTGTACGAGCTGAGCTGTATTGTTTGAGCACCCCTTTCTTGGCACAAAAGTGATTTAACATTGAGTTTTTGAACTCTATGCCATTGTCATATCAAATCCCTTTTAACTTCAAATTGAGTTGGTTCTCCATTAGCACCACAAAGCACTTTATCAGTTTAGAAGTTTCACTCTTATTTAACAAGAAAAACACCTAATTAAAACATGAGTAGTCATCAGTTATAACCAGACAATATAAATTACGAGAGATACTCAATACATGAACATGACCAAACAAATCCATATGAAGCAACTGAAAGACTGAGGAGATGGTATTGACCAGTTTTGGCTTATGCACTTTACGATGATGTTTGCCTTGCGCACAAGCCACACGTTTCTCAGTTGTTTTGAAATCATTTAATTTGAAGCAGTATTATAACCAGCGGCATTGTAGGAGTTAGCACGATTAATGGCACGCTGCTTGTCATCCCTGTCACAAGAGTTTATGATCGCCATCACCTCTGACAAAGTTAATCTGGCCAGGTCCATTGTCTTTTTGATCACCGCAACATTCATATCCCAGCTCATTTTCATCTTACCCAGTAAGCTATATACTTACATATTATAGTGTAGATCATTTACGGCCCAAGCCCAACCCCGATAAGTACAAATGTTACACATAAGACCTTACAAAAGCATAAACCACTAACTATTACCCAACATTCTCTCTTGTTAGTCTATAGTAATTGAGGAAACAATAAACAAATAAAAGAAAAAGGAAAATTGGAAAGATGTCTAGCGAAGATTAAACGAATGTTAACTTTCTTTGCATAAGTTAATTTTGTATTAAATATTTTTGATTAATTTTTTTTTGGTGACTTTTTATGTTTTGGAATTCATTACTAGATTATGAAATGATTTAATATTATGTTTTTGTTGTGTTATTAAGGTTATGGTTGTGGTATTATAGATAACTTTTTGTACCGATACCAAGTTTAGTGCAGATTTGTTTAAAAAAGAACATAGTAGTACCAAAGCGAGTACCGTAGCTGAAAGTACCTGTACCTGCACCATAAATTTGGGTACAGATACGGGTACCCAGATTTACTGAGTTTAGGCACAGGTAAGGTACCGATCTACTCCCTTACAGAGACCTAGTCGCCTTGTTTTGTTTTTTATTCGCTGGTTGTATTCCAACAAACCGGTTGTAACATCCATCAATTTTTTTAAAAAAACTAGTAAATAAACATAAATAAAATAAATATCTTTAGACTTAGTCCTCCGCATGTCTCGGAGAAACTTCATCCGTGCCCCCCGCGACACTTAGGGCATTGTCATATCAACAATTTTGTCTTTGTCAGTGATGTAAAAGAAATTATATATCTTTTAAGCACTGAAATATTTCCAAATAAGCGTGATTTCAGCAATATATTAGAACAAATAACCATTAATGTTTATATTTTTTTTATCTATAGGTAAATATAGTCCTAAGAAATAAAACAAGCTGAAATACAAGAAAAACGGTGAAAATAGAACTCAACACATCCTATGGTGAATCAAGACATGGCCATGCTTAGAGCATACGAAGTAAAGACAAAAATCAAGAAATCAAGACATGACTATGTTAACCAAAACACACCCCTTGTTATCAAGAGAAATAAGAAAATACAAAATACATTCAATCTAAGCAAATGATATAACTTATAATCAAAGGAAATGATATAACTTATGAGGATCATAGGAAGACCTCAACTTTCTAGGTATGTCCTAGACGGTGATTTGTGATCCTTATAGATTTGTGATGGTTAAATAACAACCTTGTGACAAGTTTAGCTTAAAAGCCAGCAAATTGTGAAAGGTTACTCCAGGGCATGTGTTGCTCTATGAGTAAGCATTGACGAACTCACTAATACAAGATGTGGTCTTGTTCAAATCATGAGTGTCGATTTATGGCCATAAGTAAAGTTAAGCAAACTATGTCAAAATGCGAGAAACGTTGGGGAAGCCATTTATGGAACAACCCTTTTGGGATATATATATATAAATGGTAATTGAGATGATTTCGTATACTTGTGTAGAAAGGAAGAACCTTTATTTACCCCATCCAAAAGTTGGATGATCTTATCCAGTAACACTTTAATATGGAGGTGTCTTGCATTTGAATTTGGAAGGTTAGCAATGAGGGTTGTTGTAATCCAATCTAACATTGTAAACACACGACTAAGTGGAGGACAAAAAGGTCATAGTGCATAATGGAGATGTGTTTTCCTTAATGATAAGTGTATCTTACAAAGACAAATATTATAACCAGATTCAGGTGGCCACTGAGGTTATAGTCTTAGAAAGTTGACAATAGGCAAAATTGAGTTATAAGTTTAGAACACATCATGACAACTGATCTCAACTATGCAAGTTATCTGTAGTGACTTGACAAAGTCAAAGATAATGCTATGGATCCAATAACCTGAGGGTTTAGTAGAGATCAAGTTGTGGAATGAGACTAAAGCCCATGAAAAAAGGTATATAAAGGAAACCTAACTTAGTTGACTGTAGATCTCAAGATCTAAGTTCAATAGGATAACCTAATTATATATCTAAGGGTGGTCATTGTGGGGGCATAACTTATGTATAAGTTGACACATAAGCTGATATATATATATATATATACTCCTAAATTGTAAAGGGAGTTTAACTACTTCCTAGTTCATTCCTATAACAACAGTGACATGTTGTGAGGCTAAGCATAATATATGGTTAATGATTTGTGTAAATCATTATAACCTTAATGCTTTTAATGATTTGTGGATAATCACCTATGTGAAAAAAGAAGTGGGTCGCTTCGAATGAAATTGTGGGGTGCGTAATTCCTAGAACTTTCGCAGAACCAAGCTAGTGTTCCAGGACCATAATGAACACGACAATGAGGGGATGTGCTCGGCTAGGGAGAGTATTGTGTGAAGTTTATTGTCGTCTACATAAAAGGAGGTTTGTTCAAGGACATCACGTCTACTAACCGCTAGGAGACTAAGTATACTTCGCAAAGGAATGTTCAAAGCTAACACCTACCTATCATGCAATACTTAACTGTCAAGGTTTCATTGGATATTTTATGTTTTTGATCAATCTCCATTCATGTGGGGGATTGTTGGAAATTTATTTTAAGATGAATGGATATTTTATTTATTATTTTAGTGAAATTATTATTAAAACTCTTAATATGGTGAATTAAAAAAAATCTCTTGAGTAGAGTTTTATATATGTCACTTGATGAGTTTTATTAGAGTTTATGTCTCAATTAAGTGAGACTTTTCACTCATCCATGTCTCTTGTATAAGTTTGCCTAAAGTGAATGAGAGAAGTCTTGGAACAAAAATGATGATCATCAAGAAAAAGGCTTTGTATAGTTCTTTTCAGAAATATTAGAGATCAAAAACTCTCTAAACTTCATCTTTATATTATCAAGTTCCAGCACACTAAAGTATCCGGTGTAGCCTCGGGCGCGTAGCCTTCCCCCGCAGTACATACTACTCCGGCTACTGTACCATGGGGAATAGACGTGTTATTTAAGTAGAGCCGTGTTATTTAAGTACATACTACTCCGACAAATCATAAAGCTTCAGCTTTATGAGCCGGGGGTCTCTCTGGAAGCAGCCTCTCTATTCTCACGGATAGAGGAAAGACTTGCCTACATCCCACCCTCCCCTGACCCTACCGATAGCGTGCTATGCGGTGGGATATACAGGGCTTGATTGATTGATTGATTTAAGTAGAGACGTGAAATCTGTTTTAAGGGAAACGTGTTTAATACGTGCCTCAGCCTCAATCGTCAACCACCCTCAATATTTAATGTTTTGTTCATATTTTGTTGCAGTCATGGAGTTAGCCACATCAAGGAAAAACTAAGACGAATGTGAAGATACTCAACGAGTGGCAGACTCGAGTCAAGAAGCTTCTGTTGAAGTTCTCACCAAAGACATTGACATGAATCTTTATATTAATATAAATTGTACTTTATTTTATTTCCTTTTTGGTTTTGTACACGGTATTGTACTACCTATTTCTCATTACTAACGAGAGTATCGTTAGTGTTTACTTTATTATTTTATTTTTTAAATAATATTGTGACCCATGTCCTACAACTCTAACATGTCGTGTGTCACCTTTTCTTGAATCATTTACAACCAAAAGATAATCTTGTTTTCATTACACAAATCATCAATGAAATTTCTTGACATCGCGTGTCCAACTTAGTATAGTTAATTAATTAGTAAACAATGAACTTGATTTGCACTTCCCATTGACTCTCAGCGGATTCGACACCTTACTTTCCCTAGCTAGTATAAGTAACTTTTATAAAAGTTTTTGCTTGACCTATTTACACCAACTAACCTCAACCGAGACAAAACCATTTTTTTAATAAACGAGGACAAGGGGGAAACATTTTAGTTGTTTTACTACTTTCGTTTTTATTTATATTTGAATTTATTATTTGTTTGAAGTTTTTAGGGTTTTTGAAACCCTTTGTATTTTAACCTTTACTTGGGTCAAAATGGGTTAAGTGTGGGTTAACTTAACCAGTGTTAACCTTAAACCATCCTAACCTTTAAAAAAACACTCATCATGACTCACACCCATTCTGACCCATCACCCATTCTGATCTGTCACACAATCCAATCCAACCCATTCATATTGCCACATCTACATATACTTTTTTATCTTTAACAATTTTTTTTTTGTTTTAACGTTTTGGTCTAAATTTTATGAGTTAACAAGCTGGAACGCGCATATGTGATCCATCATTTTTACATTAATTTTTCCCCATTTAAAGGCATGTCACAACATGTGGATTTAATTCGACATATTTATTAATTCGATGTTTTACGTTTCGGTCTATTTTTTGCATGTTAACACGCCGCAACATGCGTAGTTCAACATTTTTACATATACTTTTCATTCGGTTTTCTAATGGTTGACGAAAGTTACTGAACGCGAGAGTGGGGATGGTGACAAAGGCGGCAGTGATGGTGATGACTTATTGTTTTTGAGTGGAGTGGTGTAAGGCCCCTCGTCTCGGTGCTCTACTATAGCGTTGGATTTACTCTTAAACATAGTTTTAAATATCATAGTGAATTAAAACTTTCCGCGGAATAGATAAATGTCAACCATTCATTGTATAAGTCTTAAAGTTTAAATAATATAAAATAAGTCTATAAGTTCAAACATCATAAATTAAGTCTTCAGATGCCAGCTTCTTTATTCTTCTACCATGTGTCCCTCTTCAATGATAGTTGTCTCATCCTACTCATATTGCATACTAAAAGTCAGCTACACTGAGTGAGTTTTAGTTAATCAGGCAACATACATTGCATTCACATATATCAGTATCCGAAGACACGTATCTTATACTTAACTTACCTTTCATTCATACACTCTTGCATTCTTACTTTATTACTTTCATACTTTACTTCTTTCTTGCTTTATCTTACTAATACATACATACATACATACATACATATCTCTATGTTTTAAAGAACATTTCGCCCTACTTCCTCGAATATTATTAAGGCTCGGTTCCCTTTCTGCCTCGGATATTATTAGGGCATGTTCCCTCCTGCCTAGGATGTTATTAGGGTTCGGTTTCCTTCTACCTCGGATATTATTAGGGTCCGGCTCCCTTCTGCCTCACATATTATTAGGGCTTGGTTCCCTAATGCATCGAATAACCATACAACTATATCAAAGACATACATATGTTCATTTACGTTACTTGTATATTACTAATTCTTTCTACATTCAATATCATTCATATATCATCAATAAACATACAAATAGCATACACTTACCACTAAACGTAAGTGTATTAACAATCACATTGAGTATGCACACAGCCCCGAAAACATAACAAGCAAATGGGGCTAGAAATCACATGTGTCATGTTCCTTTATGAGTTTATGGTCACACCTATTCTCAGTCAGGCACGACGAACCGTGTAGCAATTAACAAGTATCACTTAACTACTCCTAATTATATCATATATATATATATATATATATATATATATATATATATATATATATATATATGTTAATGAAACCCCTAGCTAACGGCGGTCCGGGGGCAGCGCCTCTGGCAGCAGGATTCTAGGGGCGGCAACCCCTAGCAGGTCCAAGGTGTAACATCCCCAAATTTCTAAAAATAATAATTAATATATTATTTATTTATGATAGAAAAGTTTACTTGAGTTAGTAGAGAAATAATAAACTAATAAAGATGGAAGGATAAGTAGGCTTTAAAGATGAAATTAAATATGGAATAAAAAGAAAATATGGGCCTAAGGTCAATAGGCTTAAGGGAGTATAAATACCCTTTAAAACCCAATCATTTCCATTTCCATCCATCTCTACATCATAGCCTACATCATCAAAAACAAACACTTAAGCCAAACACTCTCTAATCTAGTATATTCAACGATCCAAGACCAACCGAAGGTAAAAAATCGTTTATCTCAGCTTAACCAACATAGTAGAAACCGACACCGCAGCCCCGGGATGCCGAATGATCCGTTTGAATCTAGATCTAGCTTTATTCGGGTGTTTAATCAACCAAAAACGAGCCTAAGAACCACCTTAGCTCAGATCTAGACACCCCGAAGCTACCTAGGCCATAAACGATCAAATCCCGATCAAACATGGTGGTTAACGATGGCTGACGGCACCGGAATCGAAGAA
The DNA here is from genome assembly GCF_021521415.1 of Bidens hawaiensis. Taxonomy (NCBI): domain Eukaryota; kingdom Viridiplantae; phylum Streptophyta; class Magnoliopsida; order Asterales; family Asteraceae; genus Bidens; species Bidens hawaiensis. The sequence goes on along the minus strand of NW_027494271.1, from coordinate 210,829 downwards.
AAACCTTAAAAACGCGTAATAAGATAGTTGAACAGAACTTTACGGCGTATAAGTATATATGCCGTATAAGTTTAAGCGGCCGTATAAGTATGTTCAGCGTGTAAGTGTGTCAAGCGTATAAGATAGACCGTATAAGTGAGGGCGGCGTATATGTACGTGGCGTATATTTATGTGGCATACATGTACGTGGTGTATATGTATGTAGCGCATATGTATACGACGCAAATGTATATGCAATCCATATATGTATGAAGCGCATATGTATATAGCACGTATGTATATGACCGTGTATGTATAGGTAACGCATAATTAAGTGCCTGTCGTATATGTATGGACTTATACGCCGAAAACAACTTATGTGTTGTAAACTTATACGTCCACATGGACTTATACGATTGAGTGATTTCAAAAATAAACGAAAGATAAACAATGTATACGTATGTAAACGATAGACATAGACTTGTATGAAATATGAAATAATTAATAATGAAAGGTAACGTTTAAAATGAAGATTTGAATTGATTAAATAATTTAACCCCATCTAGGGGCTCTACCCCTTGGACCCCGCTAGGGGCTGCCGCCCCAAGAACCCCGCTGCCAAGGGCGTTGCCCCCAAACCCCCGTAGCTAGAGGTTACAATAACCTAGAAGTATGGTATAGCTAGAAGTAGTTAATTAATACTATGATTAATACACAGTTAGCCGTGCACAGCTCAAGAATGGCATAATAGTAAATTCAGAGAGGAACCATTGACAGGTGAGTTTCTAGCCCAATTTCCTTGTTATGTTTTCGGGGCTATGTGCATACTCGATGTGGTTAGTTAATACACTTGCCTTAAGTGGTAAGTGTATGCCTTATATGATTTATGTGAAAGTATGAATGAATGTTTGACGGTACGTGAACGATCTTCGGATATTGCATGTACTGCTATGTGATAGTTTGAAGATGTGATTGTTTATATTTGATGTATGAATGATATATGTATGCTATGTATGAAAGTTATAAATAAATATAAAAGAATGATAAAAGAATGATAAGGGACCGGACCCTACTAATATTCGAGGCAGAAAGGGACCGATCCCTAATAATACTCAAGGCAGAAAAGGGACCAGAGCCTAATAATATCTGAGGCAGAAAAAGGACCGAGACCTAATAATACTCGAGGCAGTAAGGCGTAATGCTCTTTAAAACGTATAAGTATGTAAAGTATGAATAAATGTAAAGTATGAACGAAAGAAAGAAAGAAAAGAGGAAGTTATATAATTACGTATGTACGAAAGAAAGATAAGCAGGTTAAGTAAGAAACATGTATCTACGGATAAGTACGAGTAAGTAATATGTATCTACGGATATGTATATATACAAGTATGTGAATGTATTGTTTGTTACCTGCATTAACTAGAACTCACTCAGCGTAGCTGACTTTCAGTATGCACGCAGGTAAATAGGTTGAAGCAGCTGGCTTAAGAGAGACACATGGCATGATTTGAAAGGACTGACATCCAATGAAGAATTGTCATGATGTTATAATAAGAAACGTTATGTTATGTTTTCAAAGACAAGTTTTAAGTTCTGCAATGAATGATTAAAGTTCTATTTATTCCGCGAAAGTTTTAATTAAGTCTGATATTTAAAACTGTGTTTATGAGTAAATCCAACGCCAATGTAGGGCACCGGAACCTTACAGTCCAAGGGGCAGAGTCCTGGCTGGGGTTAAGCTAAGTCAGCGTATATGTTTTCCAGCATATAAGTACATACATGCCAGATACATATGCGCTTGTATAAGTCAACCTACATATCCGCCGTATATGTTTCAACAAACCCGCCGTATATATATTTACATATCTGTCGTATATGTTTATACATATTCGGCGTATATTTGTTTACATATCCTGCGTATATGTATATACGTATACGCTCCTCACTTATCTGATGGGCACATATCCGCCGAATATGTGCATGTCAGCTTATCTTCTATGCGTTTTTAGGGTTTTTCAGCGATTCAGTCAACGCCAGCCGTCGTTAACCACCACGATTTGCGAGATTTTGATTGTTTATAATCCATGTAGCTTCGGGGTGTCCACATCCAAGATAGAGTGGCCCTTAGGCTCATTTTTTATTGATTAAACACCCGATAAAAGCTGGATCAAGATCCAAAAGGCTCATTCGGCATCCCGTGGTTGTGGTGTCAGGTTCAAAAATGTTGGGTCCGCTAAGATAAATGATTCATTACCTTTGGTTGCTCCTGGATCTTAGAATGGTGTAGAGAGTGTTTGTCTTAAGTGTGGGTTTTTATGGTGTATGTTAATGTGTAGAATGATGGAGACAGAAATGATTTAGGGTTTAAGGGTATTTATACTTCTTTAAGCTCATGGACCTTAGGCCCATCTTCATCTTAAGTCCATGATTAATTTCATCTATGTTAGCCTACCATCATTTTTTCATATTATTATATTATTAATTTTTTTCAACTATCTCAAATTAAATCTTCAAACGAAATAATATTTTAATTTTATTCATAGACATTTCGGGATGTTACAAGTGGATGTGTAATTCATATCTCATATCTTTTTGTTTTTTTACGAAGTTGTAGTTAATGAATTTTTATTTGAAAGTGACAATGTTTTATGTACGAACAATGATAATTTTTACACGATGTAAGTAACTTATCAAAAACTTTAGTTATTTTTTTTTTCAATGAAAGTATTTTGAATATCTGTATTTCTATACTGTATATAAAGCATGAGTGAGTGAATGCTTAATTTTTAAGAGGTACCAAACTTGTTACTTTAAGTACAAAACATAATACATAAGATTATCTATACTATATATAATGTTTGAGAGGAGTGCAAATTAAGACACACTAATTTTGAGGGTTTACAATTTATATAACACATGATACAACATACAAAGCATATTGAAGGACATAATGGTCTTTCAAAAATAAAATCTCACATGGTTTTTAATTCTTTGAAAATATTTATAATTTTTCACTCTTAACTTTACTAAACTTTTGTTAAATTAAATAATATTTGTAAGTTTGGTCCCTCATCTTTCAATATATATTATTTTTTATTTTAATTTTAAACCAACTCCCTTCCCCCCCCCCCCCCCCCCCCCCCCCGCGGATTTTTAAACAAACATAACTTTTTCATACATTAATATTTTAAAAAAAAGTTAAACTATAAAAATAAATATTTTATTCTCTTTAGTTTGAGTATGATATTGTTGTAATTTTTTTCTATTAAAAAAATAACATGTTACGTATAGTTGTTCATAACTCGGTTTTGACAATTTTTAACTTAAACATGTGAGACAAACCGTTAGTAACGGATTTTTGTTGACGAAAGTCGAACTTAAATGGTTATAAATTGAAACCGAAAGTTAAAGAAAAAACAAATTGTGAAACCTAACCGATGGCCAGTTTAAACGATTTAAAAGTTTCAAACCAAACCATGAACACACATATAATTGTTACGTTATTACCATAGTTTGTATTCAAACACCCGCTGCATCGCGCGGGCTTTTTTCTAGTGATATTTTATGGATAATTTTGTCTTTTAGCAAAATCATGTACAGTTGATTTAATTTATTACAAAATAATTACAAGTTTGGTCATCTAACTTTAATCACATTTTATTAATTTATAAAATAGTTATATATATATACCTTTTTCTTTTAAACCAACTACCCCCACAATGTTTAAACGTTTATAACTTTTTCACTCGTTAATATTTTTTTAAAACATTATATTTTTAAAACATTATACCATAAAAAATGAATATTTTATTCTCTTTAATTTGAGTATGGTATTCTTATATTTTTGTCATTCCGAATGGGTCGATACAAAAAAGATTAATTTGGTTGGATCGGGTCGAAACGGATCAAGTCATAACGGATTTCGGATTATAACAGTGTTAGGCGGAACATGTTGTGCACGTACATTCGTTGTGTGACGTGCTTACTAACACCAGTTAAGCTTCCGATGCCACATTACGAGCATACTATAGTCAGAGTGCGCGCGTACTATCATGAAGTTACACACATACATAAACGATAGCACCAGTTAGACGTTTGATGTCATGTTTGCGTGCATACCCCGTCGCATCACGTGGACATCCAGCTAGTACATAATAATCGAACCAAGTAAATAGTTTTACACCCCGTGATAGTACAGAGATATTAATACTAGTTAAGAACATACAAAAGTTTTCATAAATCATAAGAATAACAACAAACTAACGAAACGATTCTGCGGTTAGAAAACTCCCTATAATAATATCTTAATTTCTATGCATGGAATTACGTAGACAACAAACCAGAAGCGAAGCAACGTTACATGTTAGAAACCATTTTGGCACGATGAAAGGTGTGGGGCTCAATGGTCCGTGACATTTGTCGCGTAAGTTGGCGACAATAATCTTGTATATATTTTAAAGGGAAGGTTCAGTTTGACACGCTAAAGATGCGGCCCATGTGTTGTCGCAGTCGTTGGACGGTTTGAAATGCGGGTCCCATGCGACAGTTAAGTAAGTTATTGCGCGTGACCACATCTGCCCCACCCTATCTTAACTGCTCCTACGCTACATTATAATATTGTCACCCGTACAAATACCTTTTTTTTTTTGTTATTTAAAATGTTTTATTTGGAATACCAGTAATCGTTTTGTTTTCTTATTAAGCGTCTTATTTGGAAGTTTTTATTTGCAAAAATCTAGATATATTAACAATGTATTTTATAGAATCCTATAAATACTTATTTTATCAAACCATTTTAACATATTTCGTATGTTAAATAAGTCGACATATTTCTGAAATGTTTAAATTCGTCTTTTAACAACTTAAAGACGTGTTAAGCTATTAGTAACATGTGTAGATTTTTAATTTTAAAAAAATAAATAAATATTATTCCTAGAGTCCTAAACCAAAAGTCATACTTACATACAACATTTCATTCATCCTCGTCAAGACCCGATATTATGTTTTTAACGGATGTTATGATTTTACTTATATGGTTTTTTTGTTTCAAGTATGTTATGGATTTGTGGTTTTTTGTTTCATATATGTTATAGATTCTTTATTAATTAAGATTTTTATGCTCGTTTTGAAAATTTTTGTTTCATTACATGTAATATTCATTATGTCTTTAAACAAGTCGTAACATGTTAACCTGTTATTAAACTGGTTCGTGTTCATTATCGTGCCGTGTTCGTGTTTAGTACCACATGTCATCGTGTCGTATCTGACATGTTATGACAACCATACTTAAATAGAATTAGTATAAAACGTATTTAACTTTTGGCAAATTTTTTCTTTAGTTTTACCTTCTATTGCACGTTAAATTTTTAAAAAAATATTTAATACATAGTGAGCAAATTCATATATGTTCCGTTCAAGTACTTATTTAGAACTTTTAGATTTATATATAACATTGGAATGATAATGAAACATTTAGGAATTTTATAACTAGACCATCTGCTATGGTTTAACTTTAGAGACGCCACCACCATCCATGTTGGACGTCCCCTTAGCGCCCCCCGCCCCTTCGATTGCCAACCTGCTATCGCCCTCAACCTTACTACCCCTTCCTCGCAATGTTTAGCTCCCTTTAGCCTACAAAATTGATGCCACATCGGCGATGAGATGGCCTTATCATCTGTAGGTTTAAAGCCTACAACAACCAGCTAACCTTAGAAGAAAATATGAGGGGTTTTAGTAGAATACGGATAAAAGTTGGTTATTTTAAGCTAAAGTATATATTTTTATAAATATATCTTAATAAATAGTTATAATTATGATTGCAGAAAAACTAATTTTAATTTTAAGTGAGTTTATTTAAATTCTTTCATTTAGTTTGCGAGCAGATCATATAAATCCTTAATGTTTATAACCACAATTCCTTCAATATATCATGTTCCCCACTTTTGTTTAGATGTTGTCGTTTTAAGCATCTTGGGCCACATTACTGTGGGATTAAGTACATGATGGCCTTATTGTATATCTTGATCATGTATAATCACAATTATGTAAGTCGGCAGATGATAGCTTAAAATATCACAAACAGTATACAAATGAGTGAGTAGTACGTGTATACGAGTCGAGCTGTTTATAAATTACTTGAGACAACCTTGTTAAGATTAAACGAGCTAGAGCAAACCTTATTTTAATAATCTATTTGGACTCACAAACTTCATATAACGATTTTGATTAGACGTGCGATCCTAAACGAGCATGTTTATGTTATGGGTATAATTAATATTTATTTAATATAATATAAATTATAGTTACATAGCATATATTATTATATAGTTATGAGAAAATAACTAACGGCTATAAATAATTAATAAATAACAAAGAATCCCAATTTAGAGCATTCTCAGCATGCGCCCTATAATTACGTGAGTGGGTTTTAAATAATATGACATGGTTATGATTAGTTGTGGGTATATGAAAAAATGTTATATGAGAAAACTAAATTTGAGGTTGCACTGTTCAAACCGTATAATTTTTTAATATTTTCCGACAGTGGTTGTGAGTGGATAAGAGATAGAAGATACTGATAAATGTATAAAAATATTATTTAATTGAACATGAAAAGAAAATATAGTGATTTTTGGTGTAATTATATAAATATGGATAGAGAATGGGCTAGGAATGCTTTTAGAGTTGTAAAATTACCCACTAGTCAAGCTTAAGCGTGGAGCTCGAAACATGTAAAATGTGGCCTATCTAATGTTGATCTAGCCGATCTCAAGTTTATTCTAGCTCGGGTTCAACCCGGTTCATTTACACCCTACGGGTGAGTAACCCATGAAATTTCACAAATAGTTAGGAGTAAACTGGTACAAATTTTCACTGGTTAACGAGTGACTTCGGAAAGATCCACAAACCATGAAACTTACGACAACCATTTTAACGTTGAAAAATTTATAGCTTTTACTTTATTCCTAATAATTATTTTAGAAAAAACAAGTTAGTCAATTCTCTTTAATTCTTTCTTAAAACATGACTTCTGCCTAGTCCTAAGTCATCAATCCAAAAATGGTAAAATCATCGACAAAGTAAAGGATAAATGCTACTCGCAGCGGCTAGTGTCATCCCTGTTAGAGACATTATAGTAAGATTCTTTTTCAAATGATAAAGGCAATTTGTAACGAATCTTTTTTGTTTGGTTGTATATAATTTGTGTACATTTTGTTAAATGATAAGGGCTTCTGCAGTAAATGAAAAAAGCTTCATCACGTCGATGTCGTGTAGAGAATGAAACTTTTTCCACTTAGATATGTATTGGTTTTACTTGAAAATAAGAAATATATAAAAAATTAAAACTTAAATTAGGTGAGGTGGCATGATCTTAGTGGCCAAAATAAACAAACAAATTATTCCCACCAGCTCCATGTCGATTCTCGCTCGACGTCAAAAGCCCCACGCCTTCGAAACGTCGTAGGCATATTGGGCTTTGGGGATATTCATATGGGGCAAGGGGCGTACGTTCTTCTAGTACACATGCCCTAATTCGAGGGGTGTTTGCAATTGCATAGGCGCTTAAAGAAGTGTATATGTAATAACCATTAACATATGTGTTTACTTACAAAAAAAAAAATTAAGTGTCCTCTGTCTAATTAAAACGTTCACAATACAATGTTATTATGTCCTCTTTGTGCTCCTTTAAAAGTCATTGCTTTGGACAAATGCACATATTAGAAATCTCTTTGAAACTTGAATACGGGAGCATATCCTCTCGGGCATTCAAGCTATATACATAACATTGATATCAGTGGTCTTACCATATTGACTCTTTTATTAGGTCTTCTATCTATGTGCTTTTGTGGTACATGTACAATTAAACATCATTCATCATGTAGGTCTTAAATCTATGTGCCTTGATGTTACATACACAATTATACATCATTCGTCATGTCTTGTATCTATGGGCCTTAATGTCACCTAGACTCGTATCACATCATCATCAGCAAAAATATATTTCACTCTAGTGGTTCTAAAAACTTAAATTTCTCTCTTAACTTGTCAATAATGCTCTGACCAAAATGCACATGTGTCACTCGTTTATGTATATTGGTTCTCATTTGGAAAATAACTAAACTAATAATGCTATCATCGTAATCTCGCGTATAGATTAGATGGTCATATACACCAATTATGGTATTCTTACTATAAAGTAACTAAAATTAACTAATCAATTACAATCATGTATATACTTACTTTTCATTTTTAATTTTCATCATTTTCTATATATAATTATTCTACACTAAAACATTTTGAAATTGATAAATATTTGTTTTTCATGGGTTGTCATTTGTTAATATGGAGCTAGGTCACCAGGTAGATGTTCTGGTTTTTTCGTGGGAGGCCCTTGGTTCCAACTCATGCAATAGATATATTTATATAGAAGTTTTCGAACTATTGTAACTTTGACGTTAACAAAAGTCGTTAATGATTGTGTCATGCGTCAGTTTATTAATGGACCTCATTTTTATTTCAACTAATTTACGTTTTAAATCTTGAACTTTAATAAAGTTATCATATGATCCTTGAACTTTATTATTTCTTTCTTTACAAGTGATTTACGTTTGTACTTGTATTAATAATAAATCATGAACGAAAAACACCCATTCTCACCAAATAATCTAGGTTTGGTCGTATAATGAATTCTTTTTGAATGATAAATGTTACTAATACTTTACATCATTATAATCTATATCTATACTATATATAATGCACAACTTATTGGCAAATTAAGACACTTCTTTTTAAGTATTTTACAAATTTTCAAACACATAGTACAACCTTACCTTATATAAGGGTAAAGTAGTCATTCAAACACTAAATTTCACATGTCTTCCATATTTCTTCAACATATTTACAACATTGCCGCCTCAACTTTAATCAACTTTAGGAAATTTAAAGAATAGTTACAACTTTAAACTCCTGTCTTTTAACTATATATTATTTATAATTCACTTTTAACCCAAATTCTCCCACGATTTTTAAATGATCATGACTTTTTCATTCGTTAATATTTTTTAAAAAATTTACACCACAACAACGAGCATTAATTGTCTTTAATTTGAGTATGATATTGTCATAATGTGTCTTTAGTTAAAAAAAATAACATTTTATGTATAGGCGTTTGTGTTCCGGTTTTGATGGTTTTAAATTAAGCGTGAGCCAAGCCATGTTTTGTTATCGAAAACTGAAACCAAACCGTTGAAAATTAAAACCCAACAAAAACAAATCATTAACAATTATTAGGTTTCGGTTTCATTTGTACTTCGATACTAAAGTGAGTTTAAAATAAGAATTCTTAATCCACGGTTTCAAACGGAACGATAAGCACCCAAAAATCTCTTACGTGATTATCAAGTTTTGTATTTCCCGCTGCATCGCGCGGACACTTATCTAGTAATATATTATATATGAACTTTCCTTCTAGATGTTTTCCCGGATCGTATTTAACTATAGCATTTAAAAATAAAATAAAAAGTTTACTATCCTAATTTTGAAAATAAAAAGTAGCATCTTTTATTAACGTATATCCAAACGGCTAAAAGTAAATAATATATCAAAAAGGGTCAGGCTAAACGTACCCCTCTCCCTTGCTATCCATACACCCCCCCCCCCCCCCGAACTTTCATTTCCCTTTGACATTTGTAATTGGCATGTTGGTCCCTCTTATTTTATTTTATAATTCTCTCAAATTATCAAATAAAAAACTATTAAGTTTATTTTTGTTTTACAGTTTTTTATATATTTCTGTTATTTATTTTATTATTTTACTTCTTTAAGATCTTATTAAAAGTTTGTTTTTATTTTTTACATGTTTTAAAAAGTTTTGTATGCTTTATCTAGCTAGTTTTTTTTTGTTTTTTTTATAAAATGTATTCAAAATAATTTGATTTTTTTATTAGGTTTGGATACATGAGATTAATTTTATCTGAGAAAAAAAAAGTCAATTTTTATATCAAGTTGTATGTTATTAAACCTTTTTATTTATAAAAAATAATATGATTTTTTATAAAAGAATTAAACTATCTCTTAATTTAAAAAAAACACTCTACAAAAAGATTAAAAGAAGTATAGAAAAAAATACATTTTTTTAAAAACAAGAAAAACATCGTTTTTTAGATAAGAAAAAAAACATTTTTCTAAGTAAGAAAAATATATTTTTATTAATGGCTTTTAAATTTACATAAAAAGATAAATAGAAAAAAATTATTAAATAAAAATAGAAAAAAATTGCTTTTATAAAAATAATAATGATAATAAAAGATAACAAAATAACAAAAGAAGCAACAAAAAGGCCTAAATTGTATTAATGTAAAACTTGAGAAATGGGGTATGTTTAGTAAAAATGGATGAAAAGGAGGTACGTTTAGCAACACCCATAAAAAAAGATGTTCAAACAAATTTATCGGTTATCTACTATAAATATATACAAGCATTTATATTAGGGGTTGAATATTATTATACTTATTACATAGGGAAAACAAAGAATATATTTAAAATACGCCAAGTGTTGTTTGCTTTCGGTTTTAATATAAAATCTGGTATACAAAGTTGACAATATGAAACAGAACATGATTTGTCCCGGGTGCACATGGTGGCCCTCGTATCATGTGGGACCAAATCCTGTGTAGGCAGGTCCGGTCAAGTTTCTAACATCATGTAAATAATTAAAATTAGTATATATCCTTTTGCTTTTCATAATAATATGATAAAATATAGTTTTTTCATGTGATTTGTTCAAATTTATGGTTTTAGTCTAATAATTTAAAATTTGTGATTTTCGTCTCTATAATTTCATTTACTTGCAATGAAACCTGAATTCACTAACCATGTTAAGTCTGGTCATTAAACTCATCAGTGTGTCCCTCATGTGAGTGGCAGTTTTGTTATTTTTCTCCCAAAATAAACCTTAATCCTAATTAGCTAGTCCCCTCATGTGAGGGGCAGTGTTGTATTTGGGGAGAAAAATGACAAAATTGTCCCTCTCGTGAGGGGCACGTTGATTGGTTTAGCGATCAAACTTAACGAGGTTAGTGAATTCGGGTTTAATTGCAGGTAAAATGAAACCACATGAATGGAAATCGCAAATTTAAATCTAGTTAACTAAAACCGTAAATTTGAACACATCACAGGGACAAAAACTGTAGTTTACTCTATCTATACTGACTACATTTACATCTATTTAAAAATACATGTCCATACACACTACATATAGTATTTTTTTTCTCCATTTTACCTACTTATGTTTTAAATTGAACTCACGTACAATAGTAATTATATTGACATGTTAAAGTCGTTTAATTAAACAAGTTGGTATGCCAACCTATTTAGTTAAACAAGTTGATCCACTAACCTGTTTAACCCATTTTTTCAACCCCGCAACCCGAATAATATCTTTACAACTTGATTATTGTTCAACAACCCGTCGTTCATTTTAATAAGTTGGCCAAACAGGTTTTGTTCGGCAACTGTCAGAAACAGGGATATACATAAGATCACAACAATAGCGGTAAAATAGTGATGAAAATCTTTATTAGAAGATTTCACCCAAACTAAAAATATCACAAAACCCTAAAAAGAATTCACACAAATTAAGAGATTTTCTACAATACAAAATCAACTGTTCCATATGAATAGTAGATCTTAACAAACATACACAAAAAATCAAGCAACAATATAAAACAAGCCAGATGATATAGAACAAGAGGAAATCTGGACACTCTATGACTCTTAGCCGATTGAGCGATAAACTGAGATAACGAGCATCAGATCATGGTGTTATCACACCAGAACTCTTGGGAACCATAATTAGTAGTTCTGTACATAACCCTCAACAATACCCTTAGGGCGCGTTCGTTTCACAGAATTCGTGGGAATTCAAAGGAATTAGAATTAAAATCCCATGACATAGCGTGTTCGTTTAGTTGGAATTGGAATCTAAATTCTATTTTGGTGTGTTCGGTTGACAAGGAATTGGAATTGGAATTCAATTCCTTCAAATTCCTTTAAACAAAGGGATTCTAAATCCTTCCATCATGTGAAGGAATTCAAGTAAATTTGATGGAATCTTCAATTGGCCGACTAACATGGTCGCGTTCGGGTCGACATTTCGGGTGTGTTCACATTCAGGTCGACGCTTCGAGTCTTAGCGCTTTCAGCTCACTGCTCCGGGTCGGGTCACGTTCGGGTCAACGCCCCGGATCAGCTCGTATTCGGTTCGGCGCCCCGCGTCAGTTTGTGTTTGGTTTGACGCTAGGTCAGTTCGGCTAAAAAAATGACATAAACAAACCAGAAAAACCAAAACGGGCATAAACCAAAAAACTGAATAAAATAAGCAAAAAAACGAACTTGAACCGAACATAAACCGAAAAAAAACATCATAAACGAACCAAAAAAAACCAAAACGGGCTGAAACCCAAGATGAACAAAATAAGCAAAAAAAACGAACTTGAACCAAACAGAAACCGATAAAAACGAACATAAAAAACCGACACGAGCCGAAACCCAAAAATCTGAACAAAATAAGCAAAAAACGATCTTGAACCAAACAGAAACCGAAAAAACAACATAAACGAATAAAAAAAACCGAAACGGACCGAACCCCAAAAAAATGAACAAACAAGCAAAAAAACGAACTTGAACCAAACAGAAACCGAAAAAAACGAACCAAAAAAACGAAATGGACCGAAACCCAAAAAAACTGAACAAAATAAGCAAAGAAAACGAACTTAGATCAAAAAGAAACCGAAAAAAACAACATAAACGAACCAAAAAAAACCAAAACGAGCCGAAACCCAAGAAACTGAACAAGATAAGCAAAAATAACGAACTTGAACCAAACACAAAACGGAAAAACTGAACAAAATAAGCAAAACAAAAAAAAGAACCTGAACCAAACATAAATAGAAAAAAACGACTTAAAGGAAAAAAAATCCCTCGAAACGGGCCGAAACCCAATAAACTGAAAAAAAAAGATAAAAACAAGCTCGAGGAGCCCATTTTAGTTCATATAAATCTTCAAGAGCCCATTTTAGTTCTTTAGCAGCCCACTAAACAACTCCAACAAAATAAAATAAACCAAAATTAATAACAAAGTAAACTATATGTTTGATATTGAATTGGTAATGAAATATACATTTCAACACTTACACGATATAAGTGTGTGTGGGTTAGGGTTGATGTTTTTAATACAAATAAATATAGTGTGTGTTCGGTTGAACAAATTAACATTCAACATGAAACTCATCAAACTCCCCACATGATTAACATCTCTACTGAAAATTGACAAAAAAAAATAAAAAAACATATAAAGAAAAGTTACACGACCTTAGATTCATTTCATAATGTATACCACAGTATCAAATAACCATTAAATGAAGCAGCCCGTTGTAATGTAGGCTTGGGCTCTTTGTTTTATTACCCATCATCATGCAATAAAACAACAATTTACATCCCAAAGTTAGAGCTCATTATGATGTAGGCTTGGGCTCCCGGTTGTAAGACCATTTTGTAAGACCTTTTCAAAGATTCTTTAGATGGACAATGTAAAGTTTGGAAACCAAATAAATTCGTTCATTTCGGTTTTCTTTTTTCTTTCTTTATGGATTTTGATTAGACTGTGTTTTTTTTTCCTTTTCTTTTCGGATTTTGATTAGACCGTATGTTGCTGTTGAAGTCATCTCCTAGATTCATCTAGCAATATTGTGTTATGTAATGTTTAATGGGCGCTAACTGTACACTCGTTGAAGCGTGATGAAGCCCATGTTGAAGCCACATGAGCCTGTTGTGGTTCAGGCGAACAAGGGCTTTAACTAATGCTATGTATATTTTAATAATATTTGTTATTTCTAATTTTTAATGTTTTTTTTCAAATCTGTAGCAATCCCAAAAATGGGGCTAGATTTTTTTTATATGTAAGAAAACTTATCATGAGATTACAAGTGTAATGTTGGTCGAATAGTCGAAGTGACTGTACCCGATGGGCCCGAATCGTCGAGATAATAAATAATGGGCTGAACCCGATGATTAGCTAGAACTCGATAGAGATATGGATAAGCCGAATAATAAAACCATATTTTAAACATGGGCTTGACCCCATATTATCAAATGAAACCAAGACTCGATTAACACAAACAAACCAAATAACTCCATAAATTTTACGAACAGTGTAACAATCATTTAATGATACCAAGTATCCAAAATAGTTAAACTGGACATTTTTAGTTACCGAACCCAAATCATCTATACACAACATCCGTGATTAAATCGCCAGGCATAGTTTGGCTTAATATACCCACTAAAAATTCAAACTACAAAATCCATAATGATGTAAACTGACCCAAATATTATGGCTATTAGACCATGTGTAGTCATAACTCTCCACATCCAGGCATTATGCGCCACGTGGCGCCCCGTCAGAGTTATGGTTTTTTACAAAAACATGCTGTAGTCATAACTCTTCCCCCCCAGGAATTATGCGCCACGTGGCGCCCAGTCACTTTTACACTTTTTGTTTTTTTTAATTTTTAATAAGAATAATCAAATAACAATAATATTTTATTAAATAAATATTACATGAAAATGAAAAAAAAAACTATTCGTTGTTGTCGTCGTCGTCGTCTTCGCCCTCGTCGTCGTCGTCGTCTTCGTCTTCGTCTTCGTCTTCATCGTCGTTTTCATCGTCTTCGCCATCGTCGTCGTTGTCTTCATCATCGTCTTCATTTTTGCCCTCGTTTTGATCATCGTTTTCACCAAGCAGAGGCCGATACATCCAAAGATGTTGGGCCAAATCCTCCTTTAGTGCGTTATGTATCTCTCTTGACCGCACGGAATCCGAGTTTTCAAGTCGTTGATCCATACTTGCCGGAGTCCGTGGTGGATCCGAGTCGGGTATGAAAGTTGGACATATTGCTCTTCCCTCGTCCTCGATGATCATGTTATGCATTATGATACACGCATACATAGCACATCTCATTCTTTCTAAAGACCACAGACGACAAGGATTTTTAACATAATGCCATCGTTGTTGTGACAATCGTCAATTTCAGGTTAACTCCGTTAACTCAACTCCGTCAATTTAAACTTAAAGATCACTGAATCTATAACGCACACCTCATTACATTTAAACTAGGGTTTAAATGACGCTTGACACTTACTACATGTGTAGTCTTTCGGGAATCGCACCGAAACGCAAACGAGTTGACGCAAACAATTGGTGAATAAACGAAAAACGTCAAAACAATAATTATGTGATAATTATGTGTTAGACTTATGTGTTATGTGATAACATTGTTATAAACGTTAACTCAATGTGCTAGAACTAGTTATTTAAGCTTGGAAAAGTACAAAATAGAAGTTGAGGGACTAAAGTGTAACATGTTATTATTATTAATAAATATAAACCCTAACCTCTCCTCCCTCTCCCTCTTCCCAAAACCGACGGCCAGCCCCCCTTCCCCCTCCTCACGATCGGCTCACACACACACACATATCTTTTGGTTTTTGATCTTGTTTTTCACAATTGAAGCCTCCTACACCCGATTCTAGTCATCTTCTACCTTCCTCTTGCTTATTTTTGTGCTTTTGAAGGTATAATTATAAACCCTAAAATCTGGAAATTTCATATATTGTGTTCATTTGATCTTTGTTTGATTTGATGATGTATTGATGATGATTTGATAACTAGAATTGATATTATTACATGTTAATTGTCGTGTCTTTGATTTTGAGATCAAATAAAACCCTAACCATGTATGTATGGTGTAATTGATATGCATGGATGACGGTTATGGTGTCTAGAATATTATATGAACGGATTATGGTCCATAGATAGTTAATATATTGAGTTTGGATGCAAACAGTTTCTGGATAGATTGTGTTGCTGATGTTCAATTGACTGTAACGGGGTGTAAATGTGAAAATTGGTTGAGATTATTGATACTACAGTAAACTAGGATGAGTCTAGTTTCTAAAGAATGTAAATTTGCAATTTTTGGACGTGTAAAAGTTAACCTTTATGATTTTACAAAAACGTTGTGCAAAGATGAGTTGTTAGACCTGCTGTTAGGTTGTTTTGTAAATGTTATATCTCATGAACTACGAGACCAATTGGGTTGGTTCCACTTCTGGAAGTTGACTTGTTGAGTTAGGAACCTAACTCAAGTGGTCTTGCATTTGTTGGATTTTTCATTTAACGGGAATTGCAAATAACTTTCTGTTGCGCATAAATTTGACTGTTATGAGTTTGCTGTGGTAAATTGATCATTATGAGAAATATATATGGAATAAAAATACAACAAAATATGTTCTGGAAACCTAACACATATATGCTTTTGTGATGATTTTTGGTAAATTAATTGAGATGCTATGATCGGTGGAATAGTACAATCTTTCAAGTAGAATTTCTGTCTCGGTGAAACTAGCTGCTGAATTTTGTGAAAATGCATGAAACATGATAATTGCTAGTTAATTGTTATGTTTTGACCAAATTGCCCCTGTGGGGAATACTTGCTATATAATTGTTATGTTTTGACCAAATTGCCCCTGTGGGGAATACTTGCTATATAATTGTTATGTTTTGATTAAATTGCCCCTGTGGGGAATACTTGCTAAATAGTTGTCGTGTTTTGACCAAATTGCCCTTGCGGGGAATAATTGCTAGTTAATTATTATGTGTGACCAAATTGCCCTTACGGGGAGTAATTGCTAGTGATGTACATTATTAATGCATGACACGTAAATAATTGCTCACACATGTAATGTATCACGAATGTACTTGTTAAAGTCACACGCTATTCACAAACGAAACATGAAACACATTGTGTGCATAGGTATTATGTGCCGAGTCTAGAGACTCGATAATAGTTCCGACACTTAGAAAAATCTCTTTGTTGTTTTAGAACGCTAGAGAGCGTTTTTCTGTGACGCGCATCCTTTGGTGATTTATTTTGGGAATTCTTCGCAAACAGTGAGTTCACTTACCCCTCTAAACTATTTTCAAACGCTTTTCACTTGGGGAGATAACATACTCCGAAAACACATTTAAGATTTTGTTAATATAAATTATATATCACTTGTAAAGACTAAGTGGCAAACGCAATAACTAAAGTCCTTCATTCACATCGAACCGTTTAATATTGGATAATAGCGAGTCATTGTTGAGTAGTACTACTGGGTTTGACAAACCCCACCCAACGCTAAACTCGACTGGAGGTCGAGTGGGTGTAATCTTGGCCAAACACATACCATGGTCGGGATAGAGTTGGTGGCAAGGCAAATGATAAACAGTCAGCTTCGGTGTCGAACACTTAGTAATACTTGTTTTATAGGCTAGCTACCTATAGATATATAATTGACATAACACTATCTGGTAACGCAAAACGCTGAACGCTAAACGCAAAACACTGAACGCTAAACGCAAAACGCTGAACGCTAAACGCAAAACGCTGAACGCAAACGTAACGCTTTATTGATATAAGCTTATGAACTCACCAACCTAGTGTTGACACTTTTAGTATGTTATTCTCAGGTAGCCGAGGCGGGCGCGCGGTATAGGATCATGCATTGCTTGAAAACGCTTTTGTTATGCAAACTATTTTAAAACTGTTATCATTGGGTTTAAGTCGTCCTGCGTGACGCAACATTTTTTTATGGTTTTTACGCTTCCACATTTAAATACTCGTAAACGTTTTCATGGTTTTGAAACTTTGTTTTATGGTTTGATTATAACTAATGAATCCGATCCTGTTAGTTCACACCCTCTGACGGTAAAACTCCGTTAGTGGATTTTGAGGGTGTGACAGTTGTTGAAGAACGCCAATACACCTCTCGATATCCTTTCTCGCAGACTCTTGCACTTTCTTAAAATACTGTCTTTTTTCATTCATCTGGTCTCTGAATGTTTTAACGATTATCGCAAACTCTGGATATATTCCATCACCCAGATAGTACCCATGATGGTAGAAGTTATCGTTAGCCCAAAACGAAGCGACGGGAACGGTCCCAGATATGTAACTCTCCATCACAGGAGACTGCTCTAAGACGGTTATGTCATTGTTGGAACCGGGAACACCAAAGAATGCCGACCAAATCCAAAGGTCGTATAGAGCGATCGCTTGAAGGCTGACCGTTGGTCCCTTTTGGTCCCCTCGTGTGAATTGACCTCGCCATGCAGTTGGACAATTAGCCCATTCCCAATGCATGCAATCTACACTCCCTATCATGCCGGGGAAACCATGCACCCTTGTATGTGCCTCGTAAAGACGTTGTAGATCGTTAAAGTTGGGCTCTCTCAGATAAGATGGTCCATATAGTTTCAATATTCCTATATTTTACAAAACGTTTATAAAATAAATGATCACAGTAAACAAGTGATAAACTATTTAAAAAAAACGTACCATAACAAAAATACTCCAAGGTGTCCCGAGTTGTTTTTTCGGCCATCTTTAAATACTCGTCGTTGATGTCGGTCGTGTTTCCGTAGGCGAGCACGCGTACGGCTGACGTAACCTTCTGAATAGCCGTGAATCCTAGCGTCCCTCGAGCGTCAGGCTTTTGCAGAAAGTAATCAAACTCACGCTCCAAATCATTGGTGACGCGTATAAATAAATTTTTAGACATCCGAAAACGACGCCTAAAGATCTTCAGGTTCTTGTATCTCGACGAGTCGCAGAAGTAATCCGCTATCAACCGATTATTGGCTTTGGTACGATCTCGTTCGATATATGCTCTTTTTGAAACGGGGGGTGGTGAAGAGCTAATCACACTCGTAACGGAACTCATATACTTTATCGCGGGCATAATCGCACTCGTAACTGCCTGTTCCTCCTCCACGTCCTCGGCTTGTTAGTCGGGCCCGAAAAACTGTTTATATATAGATGGAAGATCCACATATAGTGAATTTTGTGTAAGGAATTATAGAGTTGAAAGAGAATTTTTATAAATTTGATGAGTTTTGATTGAGGATGAAATGGTTTAATATATAGGAAATATTTTTTTTTTATTCTCCAACGGTAACATGCAACGGTCATGTCCTTGAATTTCGTGCCATTCCTAGCGTTTTACATACAACATAGATAAAAAAAATACATAACGCAGGGGGGTGTACCCCCCGCGTTTTCCTCCAAAACGTTGGTGGCAAAGCTGCCACTACAAACGGTCTTAATCTATAATAAATTGCATTTTATGAGAAATGTTACAAATAACTAGAAGCCTTGTGTCACATTATTAAATAGGCTAACTACTCCCCGTTATAAATTATATAACTAACATTCAAAACTCAAAACATATACCTGCATATCTAGGCCACAATTTTTAACCCACCCTAATTCTTTTTGTTTATATTTTATCAGTATCTTTAAAAGATTACAAATCCCACCAAATCTCCTAATTTCCAACAAAATCTTTTAAGTTATGATAACCTCCCTCTCCTCCTGACCAATCCAGATCGATGCCTCCTTCAGAGGACATCATCCATTCGACCATCATCATTGTCCAATCGGATTCATCTGCTATACTCCATAATCCAAAAAAACCTGATGCTATTTGATCACTTGGGCTCCATCTTTTTAAGAATCAAACCTGCCATCGAAGAACAAGAAATCGGTGTAATTCCCAGCCCGAAGGCCTTTCTCTCACTCTTCTGCTTCGGAGTAAACTCAGAAACTGAAGGACCAAACCGTTCAAGGTACCTATGCGTTCATGTTTTACAACTTCTTAGTTTATTTACATGTTGGGACAACCTGCTGTTGTTATCCCAAACGAACTAGGTCGTGCACACGTCAACCCTTATCTTTTTTGCTTGCATAAAAACTAATTTTTGTACATGAAACCGTAACCGGAAATCTAAGCATCATAGCAAATGTCCAACATACAAATCAAGTCATCTAAACTTTTGAAACTCATAAGATTTTGAAATCCAAAACTAACCAGAACATGTGGAGGATATAACTGGTTTGGAACATTAATAATTACACCATGTGCAGACCCGAAACCGTGACCAAAGTTATGACCATTCAGAAGTTCGTTTACGTGTAAACTGGTTTGGAAATAAACCTGGTATATGGTCATATTAACTTCTGGACGTTTAGCATAATTTTCAGATGTTAAAACATGATTATTTCAGTCTATAAACTTGAAGAAGACCGGCCCCAAAAGTTAACATTAAACCGAGTAATGAAAACCATGTGAACGGACATTTTAGTGACCCGTTCGATAAGAAATAAACCATGCAGCGAAAGTAATAACATAACATTTTTTTTACAGTTCTAAATATAATATTTGATTATATATGATCTGACCCGGAAACATTTTACGCGAATAATCGTTTAAAACCGAATTAGAACCTAAACGGCCCAAAACCGGGCCCATTAGTGAAAATGCAGCAAAGAACATCTTTTCAAACCCATGAAATAATAAAGCTACTTATTTTTATGTATCATCACAGGTCTTAACATGTATAATGACCAAAACTGTTAGACATTTTTTGAGATAGAGATTTATATCAAAATGTTCCATTCATACAAAAAAGCCGGGGTCTTGCTTTTGTTAAAAAGGGTATTCTTGGAACTAAAGAATAATGAGTTGAACCGTAAATTATGGAAAATATAAAACTGAAACTACGAAACGGAAAATATTGATTTTTAAAACAGAAAGTTAAACAAATTATTCTAAGTCCTTAAACTTGGAAGTAGCCCGAAAAGATACCTTCAAACCGTGTGTCAAAAGTCTTCCGAACCGACATTTTTGTAACTCGCTTAACTAAGAAATAACCCTTGCAACCTAATTGATATCATAACATCTTTTTACAGCCCTAAACATAATATTATGATGAGTTATAACCTGACCCGGAACTGTTTTACATGAATCATCATTTAGAACCGAATTATGTCCTTAACGGGCCAAAATCGGGGCTGTTAGCGAAACTGCAGCTATGGACAATATTTCAAAACCCATGAAATGCCAAAACAACCTACTTTTATGTATTATGGCAGATCCTAACTTGTTAGATGACAAAAAGTGAGGTTTTGTTAAAAACATAACGGAAGGGCAGTTTTGGAAACAAATTAATTCTCAAAAACTGAAAATATAAAAGTATGGTTTTGAAACAGAACCTTATAAGCTAAAATGACTGAATATTAGTTACAAAATATTAAAGGATAAATGGATTTAGAAAATGGCCCGTTTACAAGTTTAAAAGTGATGTTTCGTTTAAAACCGAACGGGCCGGCTTTTAAAGACTAAAAGACTTCAAAAATATAAAATGGATATTTTAACTGAAGTTATATTTAAAGTAATCTATTAAAACTTTATAAACCATTTCCAATATCTATAACGCCCTTTTTGTAAAGAAATCGCGTTTAAATGCGAGTTACGCTAAAACCGACATAAACCGAACAAACGTTTTGAAAAATATAAAATTATGAAGTTTTTTATTTCTAACAGTAAATATAAGTTAATAAAATCATCATTTGAGTGATTGCTTATTTTTCCAAAAACTAACCAAGTCCTTACCCCGATTTTTTCCGAAATGAACGTTAAACGAAGAACGAGGACTAAAAGTGTATAAAACCAAACTTGCTGAAATAGACATGGAAATAAATTAATTTTATAGCATATATATAATTCTGGAAAATAATAAGTTTCGACTATATAAGTGTTCGTTTATAAAAACTATTCTTGTGAGACATATCATTAAAACCCAACACCACCGGTGATAACCCAGCATTGTCAACCTTTGCAAACTCAAGTCAAGATATGGTTGTATTAAACCAGAATCATTCTAATCCTGATATGAGTAAAATATTAAATCTTTATGGTCATAAGGTAACCGGAAACCTAACCAAAGGCCCAAACATTTCGAAAATGGAAACTTTATCGAAACCCAACAACTGAATTGAGCTAACTAAAACTACCGGAAGTTGAACAATATGCACAAACACACAACACCTATATTGTTAAGGTATTTAAGTATAAATTTCCATTAAAGGCAACTTTATTCATGGGGAACCAAACACTTGGGCCAACACTAAAAATGAACCAGTACATAATACCAATAACGAATTTTAAATTGCTGACCAATAATTTATTGTTGATTATTATATATTAGGCGTACTTGGAGACTTCTAGCGTAGTAACAAGCTTATATGTTGATACTCATATTCATTATTGCATACGGACTGAGGTGAGTTTCGTGCTGCCCTTTTTACTTAAACTTTTTAGGCTGGATACATGCTGGTTTTACTTATGGTGTGATGTTTATCAAGACTGTTTTCTGCTATGTTTTTGTCCCGCTTTAAATTACACAATCATTAACTCAGGGAGTGAGCCTGTGGCTTGTATGGGTAGTACTATTTGGGAGACCCCCACGCACAGTGACCCTATGTCGGGTAAACCACACTGAGGTTTGCGGACCATTGCGGCATATGACCTAACGTTTGGATTATTGCTTGGCAGAGCAATAATCGGGGACATGTGACATTCGGTTGTAAGTTGAGGGGAGGCTTATGATCGAATGCAGGATTGATTGTGGGCTTGATTGATGTGCACTATGCTTTATACTTACATATACGCAAACTTGCACGCTTTTATAAATGAATTGTTTTATGTGTATGTGAGCTAAACTCACGAACTCACCAACTTTTTAGTTGACACTTTTTAGCATGTATTCAGGTATTATGGGGATTAGCAACTTGGATCAGCTTTGTAATGAGAATGCTTAAGGATATAGGCGTATGCCGAACATGAACAATGAAGATTAGATGTCAAGAAGATTAGTAGAACCAACCTCGAGATTGTAGCAGCGTTACAGAAGAGATAGTTGTGTGGTTACACCTTGTCATAAATACCTAGTGCAAGCGTTGTAACTTATTTTTATCAATAATATTCCGCTTCTTACACTTGGTACCAATTTGTCCTTGAAACTCCCAGGCCCCCTATTTGTAGGGTGTGACAAAATCCATCAAGTGATGATGAATGCCAAGATCCAGAACATAGGCATGTACAACCTCGAAGACATCCAAGACCATTTGGTTGTTGCACGGGTGGCTGTCTGATCCGCTACGTAGATTGTAACTTAATTTCAACACATGTAATATTTTATTTTTTGTATAATTTTACGAAAGGTTGTACACTGTCCAACCTTATTTTGTGAAAATCTATAATTTTATTGAAACCATTTTAATAAATATAATAATAATATGTATTTACTAAATTATTTCATTAAAAACCGACCTATAATATGGGTGTTTCCCGCATCTTTCGCCTGTGTATGTACGTATATGTAAACATATATGTATTTATAAAAAACATTTTATATAATGTGTTTTACTTTTATGTAATAAAATATTTACTTTTACTTTTATAAAAAATATTTTTTGAAACCTAATTTTAGAACAGGGTAACATACTAATAACAGTTTTTGGGTAACATAATAAACTATTTTTTAATACTGTAAAAAGAGTTTAAAAGCATCCAGGTGTAGTTCATAATACATAAAACATAAAGAGTCCATAATACTTTATACATAAAATGTAAAAAAATTTTAAATGAAATATGATCTAATTCTCTTGAAAACTAAGTTATACTTAAGACATAAAATAAAACAAACAAAAACTTTAAAACATGATAAAAAAAATACAATAATTAATGTTGTCGGTTCGGACAATTGTTGATCCTGTGACCCGTTGATTTACAACCAGAACACCTACGACATGTCGTTTCTTCAGCGTAGCTAGCGTCCATCTCGTTGTGCATCCTCCCGCACACCGTCTTCCCCTTAAGATGGTTATCTTCGATGGGTCCCCTTGAATTCGCCAGCCAGCATACAACCAATCTTGTTTATGAGGCACCGGAAAATACTGGTCACTGTATTGTGCACGTAGGTTTCTGTGTAATACCTTGGATCAACCATTTTTCTTTCATTTCCACTGATGTGGTGGCATACTGCAATTGCACGGCTACACGGGAAATGATAAATTTGCCACTTACCACACGTGCAGGTTCGTTCTTGGAATTCTACCGTATACGGACTGAAGCCAGATTCGTCCGATGTTTGTAGGGATAACTCCACCTGGTACCGTTGATGACATGCTGAATAAAGGAACACTCGGTGTTGTCGAGTCTGATTTCACGATTATGGTAAATTGTCCACATGCGGTGAGGATAGTTCGTTGAACAATTATACGTGGTTGTGTAGTGTATGGCGTATTGCTCAACTTCTCTTTTACAGGTGCATTCAATTAATGCCTTTATTGGGAGCATCCTGGCACCACTTAACACATTGTTCAAGTTTTTTGATATGTTCGTGGTGAGGTTACCACGTCGTCGATTCCCACTGTCATACAAGACTGTCCGTTTTTTTATCTATCACATGAAGGTACCGCCACGCTTCTTTATTTGTTGCCTTAAGCTCACCCATCAGGCGATCATAATTTCTTTGTTATGTTGTGCTTCCGATCTCCCAACACATCTTTTTTAAGCTCACACTCTTGAACTTTACCATAAAATTGCTTCTTACATGCCTTAGACAAAATCGATGATAGGCGTGGGGTTCCTTCCAGGATTCTAAATTATCCATGGCGTTTTTTTTGCCTGCATGCTTATCAGAAATTACATACAACTTTCGCCTTGCGGGGTCTTCTACGTTGTCAACAAATTGTTGTAGAAACCACTTCCAGCTCTCGTTTGTTTCCTCATCCACCAATGCGTACGCAATCAACAAGATCATTTTGTTTGCGTTTTTGGAAACCGCCATCAATATTTTTCCCTTGTAAGTGCCCCTTAAATGGGTGGCATCTATACAGATCACAGGAATGCAAAAACTAAAGGCTTCAATACTTGGACGGATTGCCCAAAATACATACTTGAATACTGAGCAGTCACTTGGACTATAGGGATGATGTAACCACTGGACAACGGTACAGGGATTTGCTTGTTGTAGTGCCATTACGTAGTTTGGTAATTCATGGAAGTTTTAATCCTAGCTACCGTATATGTTTTCGATGGCTTTTTTCCTGGCAGCCCAAGCCTTGCCGTAAGTGATATCAACATTCAATTTCTCTTTGATCAGAGACTAAATTTGTTTCATAGTATACGATAAATTTGCAAGAACTTGTTGTTGGATGTGGGCTGCTACAACTTTTGATCTTAGGGCTCGGTTGTTGTTGCGAGAAACAGTGGTGAAACACGAGTGAGCCGTTGTCCATGTTGTCATTTTGAAACAATTGGAATCTTTTAATTTTCTTGTCGTGCATGTCCAAAGACATGGTTGAGAGGTATCGTGCTGGTTGTTTGTTTGTTTAAAACTTTTACATTTCGTTGTGAAGACTTTGGGTCGGGTTTCAACCATAAATATCTCTCTGTTGTGGTTGATATTCTACATTCTAACGGCGTAATCAACTTGGTCTTTTGAAGTGAAATACATATTTAAACGTATTACTGGATCTTTTTCGTCCCACAAATCCATTTCATCTTCCGCAAAATTATCCAAGGATATATATTCTTCATCCATTCCTCTACCAACAACATTCAGTTCGGGAAGGTAAGCCCCTGACTTTGTTGTTGAGGCAAAGGAGGGAGTGGTTCTTCGTCCTCCGATTCATATTCAGAAATAGATGGTTCACTCTCTGATGTGTCTTCAACTTTTTCAACAAAAGAGTCTTACAAGAAAAAAATAATTTACTACCTTTTACAACATTTTTTTGAGTATAGAGATAATTAAAAGGGATGTAAAAAGGAAGTATAAAAACCTTATCGTGGTCTTCAATGATTGAGGAACTACCATGCTCATGTTGTTGCAAGTATGGAACTACCATCTTCCACGCCACATGAATTTTACAGGTGTAACTAGGAACAAGGGTAGCTAGTTGGTATATTAAATACATATCACTTTCTTGGTGAATATGCGCAACATAAGAACCTCCATTGTATTCATAGTAGAGTGTTAACTCTAGACAACAACATTGACGGTCAATTTGAGCACATCTACATATGTTGTCAACCAACTCGGAATAATTGATCTGTTGAGAAACTAAGAACATCGTGCTACGAGTTCCCGGAGCACCCATAACAACCCCTTGTGTGTATGACACTCCACCCCCATAATATAACTGCACTACTGATGTGGTCTAAAATATACATATTATTGTATACATATTTCCTACACTTTTAAGTATTTTTAGCCAAGTTTTTATTAAATATTATTCTTAATTGGATCATATATGAGTTTTTAAGGTTCTAAGAGATAATGAGTTAAAACGAGATACTTTACTGAACTTAAGACATCGAGCTAAAAAGAAGTATTTATTTTATTTGAGACCGACAATTAAAACTTTAAACACAAATTATATGAATGATTGGTTTTCTTTCAATTAAGTTTATATGAAATAATTTCTTAAATATGATTTAAGTTATATATAGAATCATTCAAAAATAATAATTAAATGTATTACTTGAATTTTTATATTTGATGTGATAATAATGTCAGATCATCACTTGAGAAAATCCAAGTCAACATCGACCAAGTTGAACAAGAGGGAAAGACATGATCATGTATTACTTGGTTTAGTAATTTGTTATGTGGCCCACTAAAAAGATAACACGACCCAAAATTTAAGAGATCGGCCCACGTGACTTTTGTAATTTGTTTCAAATATAAAAGGTATTGTTAATCTATTGATTAAGAAAACGGACGGACATGCGAGTCATAAAGGGGAGCCGCAAGGAAGGAAAGGAGAAAAATAGAGAACACCACCTTGGTTCGAGCAAAGATCGTTTGTGTTCAACACCTGCTCATCCAAATATCATTATTATTGGTTTGAATTTATTATTATCTTTATGAATTCATTATTTGAACTAATTTATTTTCTTTTGTTCTTGAGTATGGTTGTTGGCTAAACCCTTACACCGCCTAGGCATATGATGAACTTTTGTTGATTTTGGATTTTGGTTTGGATTTTGTTTTCGTTTATGGATTTATGATTAAATAAGAGGTTTATTGTTATTCATTCGATGCATATGTGTGCTTAGAATTGTTTGATGAGTTTTATTGTTTCACAGTTTCCTTGGTTATTGTCTGTCATATAATAGGATTCTGTTAGGTTATTTACTTTGTGTTTTTGACTAGTTTATGGTTGATTTGCAATAAAACCTTAGGAACAATAATAATTAATCAAGTAGACCTAAGTGTGCTGCTAATCTAAATAGCTGTAAGGTGATAGATTATGTGATAGGTCTTGGTTGGTTAAGTTGCTAGATTAAATTCTCTGTAAGGAGTCCGTATAGGTTTGATTTATCAGCTTTGTCTATATAGTCGAGTGAGTTCATTAAACTACATTTGATTTCTGCGCTGTAAGGTAGGATTTCTTATAGAGGTACTTGTCATAAAATAAATTAGCGATCGTAAGTGAGTCTAATTAAAACCGGTAATTTTAACAGCTTATTAGGATTCCATAGGTGTCTTCTTGAGAAGGGTCAAGGGTCCTGTTCGGTTTCCCATGAAGTGAATAGTTTAAGATCCCGGTTCCATAACTTAGCATTTTCTAACCATTTGATATGATACATTAGGGATTCTAGCCTAGGTGGTTGTTCGTCATCATCTGATTTAAGTTTAGATTTAAGTCGTCTTAAGTTTTATTAATTAGTTTTAATATTATTTTAATCTTAGTATTTTAGTAAACCCCCCCCCCCCATATAATAATAAATAAATAGTCGTGTCTGTAGTTGAGTCTAGTCTAGTTAATATACGTAATTTAAAGAGACTTGTGGGTTTGATATCCGGACTTACTTAGCTGTACTAGATTCGACCGGTTCATTTGCTGGTTAGTAGTTTTAGTTAAGTTAAGAGTCTAGAATTATTATTTAGTGTCTACATTAGCATAATTTTAGTTAATAATATTATAACTACTTTTAGCACGTCAAGTTTTTGGTGCCGTTGCCGGGTACTCTTGGCGATTGCGTTATTAGCTTTGATTAGACTTACTGGCTACATACGTGCTATCTAAGCAGTTAATGCGGAAAAATATCGGATATCGGTCAAGGATCGATATTTGAGATATCGGTTATCGCGGTGGTATGTCAGTGAGATATCGGTAATTTTAAATCATGCATAATTTATGTATACATACAATATATTTAATAATTAGGAAGTCATCTTAAAGTTATGTTAATAAATATTATTAGGATTCAAAATGAATTTAACCATTAGGAATACTAAAAGGTTAAAATAAATTAAAAACTGAAAATTACGTCTTTCCATCCACGTTCTACTCACCAGTTTAACACTTGGGAATACTAAAAGGTTAATATTTTCACCCGACCATCCCTCAACAATTCCCTTCTTCGTCGTCATTACATCTTCTCCGACATGAAGTCCCAAACAAATTAGGGTTTCGCCCAGGTTAGTTCATTTTCTACCTCAATCGATCTCTAAATCATTCGATTGATCCTCAAACGAGAAAATCGGCTAAATCACCGATTTTACGGAGACCAAATATCGGTCAATTATCGGTAAATATCGGCGATTTTATCGGGACCGATATTCCGACCGATATTTTGGCCGATATTTGTCAAAAGGACCTATAAATGAGATCCCACCGAGATACCACCGAGATTGACTGCATAGCGTGCTATTTGTTTTGTTTTTGTTATTGAGTCGTAGAAGTCTAAGTAGCCTTTATTTTTTTTCTTTTTATTTTTTTTCGAGTCTATTTTGAGTCGTATAAGTTAGGTTAATATAGTTTAGTTAAATTACTTTAAATTAGTTTAGTTGTTCTTTAATATATTTTTTATTTATTAGTATTTAGTACTCATGATCCTTTTCTGTTCAAGTTTATCTTTGTAGTGATCTTCATGGATTGTTACTACGGGACCAGATTTAAAGAAAATCCTCATAAAGATCAAAGAGGTTTAACTATATGAGAGTCTGAAATACAGGCAATTATAAACCACCTAGATAAAAACAGCTTCCAGCCCAGATTCTGTGTGGTGTATGATAAGATGGGGAATATTATCGGTTGTAAAGACTCATCTGGCGCAATGATGGATCACATACCACATCCAGACAAGATATTACATGATATTTTATGTGTTATCCATAGCATTAATCCAAAAGCACCACTTTCAAATATCATGGATGATTTCCGGTTGGGCTTAAAGTATCAAATACAATTTAATGAGCCGACGATCGAGTTTGAGGATGTTAGGTTGCAGGATAAGACAGAGGAGCATATTCCCTCTTGGGAGGACGAGTTTAAGGATGAATTTGGTGATGATTTGGTTGGTTTAGCTGCTATGGATGAGAGAGATTTTAACCCCGAAATGGATATTGAGGAGCTTGAAGTTTTGTTATTCGGGGAGCCGGTTAAGAAATTTAATGTCAAAGAGGAATCATAAGAGATATGAAGAACTTAAGAGAAAAGAATTGCATCTCATTGTGAAAGATCATCCACGTCT
The DNA here is from genome assembly GCF_021521415.1 of Bidens hawaiensis. Lineage (NCBI taxonomy): Eukaryota > Viridiplantae > Streptophyta > Magnoliopsida > Asterales > Asteraceae > Bidens > Bidens hawaiensis. Next base: position 181,354 of record NW_027494271.1, on the reverse strand, counting down.
GCACGGTAAAGCGGATATGTTTTTAGATATAGTTGTTCTTGGATCGCCACATAAATCAAGAGCCCCAAGAAGGAAGATATTTGGGCTCAGGAATCAAAGTGTGCCGAATTGGTCATATTTTCAGGATTTTAGTAATGAGTCATCGAGCTGAATGCGTATTTTTGGGCCTACATGTGTTTGGGAATTAGTTTCTTCCCAACTGATTTTAAGAGGAAAGTGTTGAGGAGTACCGATGGGAAGAGGATCAAGGAGAAGCCTCTTGATTGAGGTTTCAGGACTAAGTCTGGCTGAAGACGTTTTGTAAACTTAGCGCTTCCCTGGAAGCAACCCGGTACTATCTTTTTCTTCTATTTTTATTTCTATTTTGTTTTTACTTCTTTGCTCTGCCGGGTGTTTCTTCTATTACTTGTAGGTTGTTCCAAGGTTGCTTATGGGATAGTTGATGAGCTATGGTTTTAAACAAGTGTGGGGATGCCACTTGCTTCATGATTGCTGCTTTTGTTCGTGAAAGATGACGTTATTTAATAATAGTTTGCTGATCGCGTTTGACTGGAGGGCGCGGAACCGACTCACGAGGCATATCGTCAATTTACCAGGGGAGTCTGTACTAATTCATTAGTTTATTTTTGCTTTATTTTATTTGTAATTTCTTTTTTCTCACATTGACGACAATGTGAAATTTAAGTGTGGGGATGGGTAATTGATGTTTTCGGCAAAAATAAAAATAAAAAGTTTTGAAAAATAAAAGAAGTTGAAAAAGAAAAAAATTAAAAAATGTCCCAAAATTTTAAATTTATTTTTTGCAAAAAAAATGGAAGATGATAGTAGAATCGGAAATTGGTTTTTCAAACTACTAATATATATGGATAATATAAAAAGAAAACGTACTAAGCTTGGGATGTTTTGGTAGGCCCAACTAGTCTTGAAAGGTTTTCTATTGCGTATACTTAATAAATTAATTAATCTGAGATTTTTTTTTGGGTTTTCATCTAAGAGAGGAGGGGGGGAGCGAAACTGAAATTCGATAAGGCATAGAGAGTATTACCATAAGCTAACTATCCTAAGGTGATGAGAATTGAATACACTTTAAATTAGCACGCCACTCGGTTTTATGAAAATAAATATAGAGTGGTGGCGCCCGCCCAATTTTATACGAGTTTTGGTCTTTAGTTATATATTTATAGGTTAAAGATGCCTAAGTGCACAATGAAAAAAAAAAAGAAATAAAAAGAAAAGAAAAGAAAAAAAAAGTCATGTTTTGAAAGCAAAGTACTCCAAGAAGTTGGTCCGAAAAGCAAAAAAGTGATAAAAGTTATGTATCGAAAATGCCAAAGAAGCATTCTCAAAAATAGAAAAAGAGGCCAAAGCGCACATACTAGACGAGACTGAGAGTTTTCGTGTTATCAAGGGGATGGTGACTCTGAGGATACACTACTAAGGCTCGAAAGTTTTTAGTCGATAAATATTTTTTTGGGGAATACATAGGACAAAGTCTAGGACATGCTCGTACAACCTCATTTGACCTATCATTCAAAATTCCATCTAAGTGTATTTTCTTTTTACCATTAAGGGGTTCTTATCTTACGGTAATAGATTGACCCAGTCTACTTCAACCCGATTTTTAATTGTCTTTATTATGCTTGAGATGGGGTAGGTGGATCTTAACTCTAAAGGTGTGAAACCCATATATTTTTTATATCACTTGAACTCAATTGCTTAATGTGCGCGGGGGCTTGATAGGCTGGTAGGTGGGTTTAAGTGGACAGCAATATCGGTGATCGCAATTTTTGCGTTTATCTGAGCTTTCAATTAATCTATATGTTTTTAAGACCATATTTCCCAATTTCGATTCCATTGCAAATAAATTTTTCAGGGACAAAAAAGAGTAAGTGTGGGGATATTTGATGTAGTTTAAAATATACATATTATTGTATAAATGTTTCCTACACTTTTAAGTATTTTTGAGTCAAGTTTTTATTGAATATTATTCTTAATTGAATCATATATGAGTTTTTAAGGTTCTAAGAGATAATGAGTTAAAACGGGATACTTTACTGAACTTAAGACATCGAGCTATAAAGAAGTATTTATTTTACTTGAGACCGACAATTAAAACTTTAAACACAAATTGTATGAATGATTGGTTTTCTTTCAATTTAAGTTTATATGAAATAATTTCTTAAATATGATTTAAGTTATATATAGAATCATACAAAAATAATAATTAAATGTACTAGAATTTTTATATTTGCTGTGATAATAATGCCAGATCATCACTTGGGAAAATCCAAGTCAACATCGACCAAGTTGTACAAGAGGGAAAGACATGATCATGTATTACTTGGTTTAGTAATTTGTTATGTGGCCCACTAAAAAGATAACACGACCCAAAATTTAAGAGATCGGCCCACGTGACTTTTGTAATTTGTTTCAAACTAGTATTAACCCGCCGCAACGAAACAACCAGTTGAATGTTGACCAAAACAAAACTCGGTTTTCTTCCCGGTTTTGGATCTCATTTGCAAACCTGCATCTAGCTATAAAAGAAAGTAAAGCTTCGCTATCTACCCTTTCTCGTTGCCAAAACATTTGCGAGTTACTGTATTAACAAACATTTGTCTTAAAAAACCTGTTTTGTTTATTAATAATACAAAGAAAAAAAAAACAAAGTAAAAACACTTTTTAACACATACAAAGTAACAAAGACGCAACTCCAACTCCTGCAACCAACCTTCTTAAATAGTTGTTACACCTACGTTTCGTCTTTCTATCACAATTAATCCTTAACCCGTTGATAGTTTACATAAGTTTTGTATACAATAATAACCACAAACGCATCATTTTATTACATATAAACGATGACGAATAACAAACCTTTTATTTTTCCAAGAAGTCTCCTCACAACCTAACACAACCGCCACATGATATACCAACCTTAAGAACGACAACCTGCAATGTCAAATAAATATATTAGTAAGGTCTTCATCACACGAAACGAATGATCATTATTTATTTACTATATATTCTGCGGGTATTTGAACTTAAACGAATCAAACATGCTATATATGATATGTAATGTGTGGTCTAACTACATATAACAAAGAAAATATCATTATTTTTGTTCCTTTAACTAATTCTCTGTCGTGACGTATTTTTTTAACGGTTTTTATGTAAGGTTCAATCAATATCAACATCACAATCAGAGTAACATGAATTGGATCAGTTTCCACACAACATATTATGCATGCATGCTCGTAATCACTAAAATTATAGGGGAAAAAATAAAAAATCAAGTTGCCATTAGTTTGGTCTTTAGATACTTCATCCACATGTAACGCGCGCAATTATAAGACGCATGTAACACGCACTATGATACCAGCCAACGTCTCTATAGATAGATACTGACATACTGTTTGTGTGTGTACGTATATGAAGGCTAATGTTCTTATAAATTCTCTATAGGTATCTGTAGACCATAAGCATATTCACTTTCAATCAATATATTAACAACTACTAAACCAAAAACTGATGTAACAAATACAGTATGTATATAAAAAATATACTAACTCAGATTTTGGTATTGTAAAGTATAAACAAAACACACACCAATTAGTGCAGTTAGTCATTTAGGTGTAACCCTAAGTTGATACTCAACTTCAATTGACAACAACCAAACACATTTTATCAAATGGTAAAGGTAAAAGAAGCTTACAGCAAATTAGGTTAATTAAATATGGCAAATCGTTAAATGAATGCATGACGATTAACTATTTTAGATAAGGCGAGTCAGAATCAAGTAAATCATCTCAGCACTGCCAGAAGCAGAAGAGAAGAAATAATCGGTCGATTGTCGGATATCCCATCAAGAACAGGAATTGACGGAATAAAATTAGGTAAAATACAACCAAATATATGCAAAGTGTATCGGTATTACCAGCCGTTGAAGGATAAGCAAAGAAGCGAGCAATACTCGTGTTTCCGATTTCTGTAAAATTGGTAACAATAATAAACCTGAGCCTAAAGTTACGCAAATAGAATTGAGATAGCCTGAAATACACGGCCGGCGTTGACGGAGATAAGATGGTGTGAGATGAGGTAGAAGGGAGGCGGTGGCAGATGGAGAGACTGAGGGTGGACAACTTAAGATGCACATAGTACAAAGTAGGCTGCATACCGACCTTTGAAATTGTTATATATATAATATAAAAGGTATTGTTAATCTATTGATTAAGAAAACGGACGGACATATGAGTCATAAAGGGGAGCCACTAGGAAGGAAAGGAGAAAAACAGAGAACACCACCTTGGTTCGAGCAAAGATCGTTTGGGTTTAACACCTGCTCATCCAAATATCATTATTATTGGTTTGAATTTATTATTATCTTTATGAATTCATTATTTGAACTAATTTATTTTCTTTTGTTCTTGAGTATGGTTGTTGGCTAAACCCTTACACCGCCTAGACATATGATGAACTTTTGTTGATTTTGGATTTGGTTTGGATTTTGTTTTCGTTTATGGATTTATGATTAAATAAGAGGTTTATTGTTATTCATTCGATGCATATGTGTGCTTAGGATTGTTTGATGAGTTTTATTGTTTCATAGTTTCCTTGGTAGTCTGTCATATAATAGGATTCTGTTAAGTCATCTACTTTATGTTTTTGACTAGTTTATGGTTGATTTGCAATAAAACCATAGGATCAATAATAATTAATCAAGTAGACCTAAGTGTGCTGCTAATCTAAATCGCTGTAAGGTGATAGATTATATGATAGGTCTTGGTTGGTTAAGTTGCTAGATTTAGTTCTCTGTAAGGAGTCAGTCTAGGTTTGATTTATCAGCTTTGTCTATCTAGTCGAGTGAGTTCATTAAACTACCTTTGATTTCCGCGCTGTAAGGTAGGATTTCTTATAGATGTACATGTCATAAAATAAATTAGCGATCGTAAGTGATGTTAATTAAAACCGGTAATTTTAACAGCTTATTAGGATTCCATAGGTGTCTTCTTGAGAAGGGTCAAGGGTCCTGTTCGGTTTCCCATTAAGTGAATAGTTTAAGATCCCGGTTCCATAACTTAGCATTTTCCAACCATTTAATAATTGATACATTAGGGATTCTAGCCTAGGTGGTTGTTCGTCATCATCTGATTTAAGTTTAGATTTAAGTCGTCTTAAGTTTTATTAATTAGTTTTAATATTATTTTAATCTTAGTATTTTAGTAAAACCCCCGATATAATAATAAATAAATAGTCGTGTCTGTAGTTGAGTCTGGTCTAGTTAATATACGTAAATTTAAGATTCTTGTGAGTTCGATATCCGGACATACTTAGCTGTACTAGAGTCGACCGGTTTACTTGCTGGTTAGTAGTTTTAGTTAAGTTAAGAGTCTAGAATTAATACTTAGTGTCTAGATTAGCATAATTTTAGTTAATAATATTATAATTACTTTTAGCATATCAACTACAAAAGTGTTGAATGACAAAGAAGTAGACATTTGATGCTTGAATGAGGAAGCTGAAGGAGGGTTGATGAAATAACTAAAATAATAATAATAATAATAATATTATTATTATTATTAATAATATTTATAATAATAATATGTGAGTAAAAAAATAATATATTAAAAGGTGTGAAAATAAAAACATGAAATCAACGTAAAAGAAAACAAAATAATAAATACAAAGTAATAATAGTAATAGTAATAGTATTTGATTGGACAAAACATTTAAACCTACTTGACTTATTTTATTTATTTATTTATTTTTTCTTTCTTTCCCTGCTTAATGATTTGAGTTGTTGTATTGAGGAAGAATTAATAATGATAAATAAATAAAAAAATACATGAACATGAGAATGAGCTCATGTATTTAGCTCCTATCACTTTTGACTTTTCAACTCCGTCATATTTATCTTACCTTCTACATCAATAATTTTAACAGCATCATCATGAACCATGTCAATATTTTCAAAAGTGTGTATTATTATCATCCAAAATCTTAGAACAAGGATCCGATATAACAATTCACGCAATAATCCACCATTCCATGAAATGATGATTGAAATGACCTATCAAACCCAAAACCGACACCACTAGTCATCATATCCGTACGTACCCACCCTTCGTCATCTCCACACTCTCGAATCCACATCTAACCTCTCAAACCGCGAGCTAAGGCGCACCACCTGTTCATATATATATTTTTCCGTTGACCACCACCAACAACGAAGAGCTCTCGAATGAATAGTTTTCGACCCTGAGACGATCGGGTATCACCACCATAACCAACCTAGGTCCATATAAATCATCCCCGACCATCGCTTGTTCAACAAACGTCGCCGCCGCCGCTCAAGTTTTCGGCAAATATCTCCGCCACCATATTACGAGTCTGACTAAGGTAAACCAAACTTAAGCCTATGTTAGTCATCTATTTAAGGTTTGAACGTAAATCATTATACAAGCAATCAAATTGCAACATAGGTTTTCAAACTTCAGAATAAAGAAGTTATATGGAGAAGATGAAACAAGCATAAATCATGAATAAAGGAAATAAGTGTTTATTTAATATACATAAATCTGAGAAGCCCAACTGGTTAAGGCATTTTAGTTTTAAACACTAAGTCTAGTGTTCAGGACCTGTTAGCTGCATTTTTTTATGTGTCACTTAAGTTTAAATGATTTAACTAGCATATGTTGAATATGTTCATCTCCTCACAAACAATATCTATTTATGTAAATTATATTATTATTATTATTATTATTATTATTATTATTATTATTATTATTATTTTCTAAAACTAGTGGCTTGTTAATAAGACTTTTGTGAAAGCAAGAAGTAAAACAAATACGCACCTGCTTTATTGGTTAGATCACTTGGGTTTTAAACATTATGTTTTATATTCAAACCTTGTGCCTAATGTTTTTTTAACAAATTGTCTATCTAAAAAAACTAGATTTACTAGTTTATAAGCTTGAAATAATGCATTAGACTCATTAATAAACACTCGCTTACTTTCTTAAAAGACTACTTGTGCGAACTTAAAAACTTTAATCTTATAAATATGGTCCAACCTAAATCACTCGACGAAGTAAAATGGATACGTATGCAAACTTATGACATATGTGTCCATTATGTAGGTTAAATTCGAAAAGACACATAAACAAGTATCATTAAATATTATAAGGAATCACATCAACAATCAAGGTACGGATCCTAACCCCCTCCCTATTGTTATCATATTCGATTGTTATAAACCCCGTTGATATTATACACCTTTGGAACTCCTAACGTTTTTGACACCTCGATTCATTTGGCCGTCCGTTCGATTCATGTTCAGATTATGATTTGACTTGTTAGCATGCAATATATTTATTATTAAATTGTACTCGTTATCGCATGTTCCGTGATTCGTTAAGATATGAATTGTTATTATATAACTCAGATTTATTTGTACTCTGTTACCCTGAGCACTCGCTTCCCGTGGAGTGTCCCACGGGCATAACATTGTGGCATCGATGTTATATGCTCCTTCTGTGACGGAGAGATCAGTTCACGACGTCTCTTAAGTACATATGTGGTACATAGCTATTAGGAGGCGTATGGATATATCCTAGTTCAGTATTTCAGATTCAGTTTCAGGAAATGGTTGTGGGTATGCCAACTTACGCCATTTCGGGTGATTGACATATAGGAGTGGCCCCTTGTATGTCGTCACATATTATCAGACTCAGTTATGCTTATGGGTACATCCGTATTATATGTTTCAGTTCAGTTATTTCAGTTATATAATATTAATAAGTTATATGTTATCATATATTGTGATTCAGTTGATTATTATTACTTGCTTTTGAGCCTTAATATTCCGTACTGGGCATTCGGCTCATTCCGTAAATCTTTTTACACTTCACAAGATACTTTGGGCGGGATCAAGAGATAAGCTTAAAACTTAGGAAATATCTGAAGATGTGTGTTAAGCTTATGTCATTTGAATAATATGTATTCCGAACTTAGTATTTGAACTATCAGTATTATTATTATTATTATTATTATTATTATTATTATTACTAAAATTACAAAATGTACAAATTAAAAAAATTACAAAAAATGGGTGGGAGGGGTTTGAACCCGCGACCTCCCATTCTGTAACAATTGTTCTTAACCAGCTGGGCTACCAGCGACGTGCGAGACATGTTATGATTTATAAATTAAATACTGAAAATGAAAAAGTAGGGTTTTACAAATATCTCCTAATCCGCTATTGACAACTATTTTTTTTAAACCTAATCTACCATTGCTACTAGCGGATTAGGAGAAAACATATTTTTTTTGAAAAACATAATCCGCCATTGTTAATGGCAGATTAGGAAAATATTTAACTGGTTCATCTTCTTCCTCCGTAACCCTACCATGAAAGCTTTGAAGAGCTTTAATAATAATTCAGTTTTAATAATTCAGCTCACGGGTCTTGAATTAGGACATGGCGTTTCAAAATTGGCAGCTTTAAAATAGTGAAGGAATCAGATGCTATCATACAGTGTGAGAAGCTTTGGCAGGAGCTAGCTTTGCATGCAAGCTGCACAATAAATTGGCAGAAACTAACCACAACTTTGAATGCAAGCTGAATAATAATAAATTGGTTGGTTGGGAGGTATTAACTAGGTAGAAAACACAAGTTGGTTAGTTAGGTTAGTTGTTTCGTTAGTGTGGTTAGTTTTTTCGTTTGTTTGGTTACGTGGTACATAACGGACATAACGAGGATGAATATGTTGATATCCTAATCCGCTATTCACAAAAGCGGATTAGGTTCCAATCATTGGCAAATGCAATCCGCCATTGCTATGGACGGATCACAATACCAAGCTTCTCCTAATCTGCCATTCACAGTGGCAGATTAACTATAATCCTTTTTTTTACTTTACCATTATCCTTTTTATTTCGTAAATATACAACATTTTGAAAAAAAATTCACAATTTGAGTCCAATAGCCGATCCCGTCAAGGTAGCCGAAAAACCTTAAATTGTTCCCGTACAATTCACATGTAAAGAAAGTAAATACTATAGGCAGTTCACCTAAACGTTCTATGTTATTGTACCCATGTATTTCCCAGATCTTTGGACATTTTGAAGCTTTCTAATCATACTAAGTCTCAGCCCTAACTCAAGGTACACGAATCCTAACTGAATGCATTCGTTAAATATGTCTATTATTGAGTTTTACACATCACATAAGCACAAATGATATCCATAACAACCAAAATATTATAAACACTAAATTTCCAGTAAACTAATCACTCTAATCTATACATAGTGGTCCTTTGCTTGAAAACCCGTTTTACATAACATTAAAACCGCATAACCGGCATTATATACGTATATAAAGCATTAAACTTGAAAACCGTACATAATAATAAAACAAGATAAAAACTATTTTATGAATCATAAATTGATGATCTAAGTATTTAATATTTAATATATTTACATAATAAAAATTTATGTTTTTGCAATAACCGACAAGGTAAATTCAATATTAAGATATTTTTGCTAAAGATTATTCCAACTCAGATTATGTATTTATTCACATTGTATGTTCTAATAACAATTATTTTGATAATAACTTTTTAAGAATTAAAGTGCATTTGAAATCTTAATTAGCATTTTTCATTTAAACCAACAAAAACGAAACAAAATGTTTGAATTTAATTGCAGGTTATATTACACACAAAATATGAACAACAATATTATATTTAATGTTTTGTTTTGGTTATCCTATCATATGAATAACAATAATATACAAAATATTATATCTAATGCTTTGTTTTGGTTATCCTATCATATGAATACAAAATATTATATCTAATGCTTTGTTTTGGTTATCCTATCATATGAATAACAATAATATACAAAATATTATATCTAATGTTTTGTTTGGGTTATTGTATCACACGGATAACAACAGTATATAAATAATATATAGTAGTAGAATATAAATCTAAAACACAAGATATTACAAGTTCACAATTTAGAAAACTTTGTACAAATTTGTACATGCTAATTATACAATGAAAAACTTATGTGATCTTACTTATAAATTGTATTACTATGTATTCGTAAGCAAAGTTTATAACTTAAAATACTTACTATCCATAACTTACTAAAATGAAAAACTTCACACAGTGACACTTGCATATATGAGTTTGGAACTAAATGTTACGATATCACTCAGGTCACAAGCACATGTGATGCAACATATATTACTATTAGTGACACATTATTTGTATTTAGGGGTGCCTATTACTTGAAGTTGAGTTTGGAACTAAATGTTACCATATCACTTAGGTCACAAGCACATGTGATGCAACATATATTACTATTAGTGACACATTATTTGTATTTAGGGATACGTATTACTTGAAGTTGTTTCTAGTATAGTTTACAAGATTTCTTTAGTATTTTGATCTTCACGCATAGACCCATGTGAGTTCAAGCACTACATTTTTTCTTAAATTTTTGGGTGGATACATGCTTCTATATGTTTTAAAACTAGTGGTGTATTATTAATCAAGACCAAGTTTGCTGCCATAAACAAACCCCGAATTTGTAGCACAATCATTAACTCCATTATGAGCCACGAGATATATGGTTAGTACAATCTGGGGAGACCCCCACACACAATGGGTCTATATCATGGACGACTTCCTACTGAATTATATAACGGTTATCTTGTGACATATATCGGCGCAGTTTTGTATCTTATGTTGGCAGACATAAGTAAATTTGACCCATAACAATAAAGGGTATGGGTAAGGGGTTTATATACTTTAGATGTTCACAGGTTGTTGACACAGGTTTGATAGTGAACTTGCTTAATTTGCACCATACTATTTAGATCATTTATATATATATATATATATATATATATATATATATATATATATATATATGTTTTCTAAATTTAACTCATGAACTCACCAACTTTTTAGTTAACCCAATTATTTTAAGCATGTGTTCAGGTATTTCTTATTCGAATATGGACAAATAGAGTCTTAGACAAGAGCACGCTTGGAGATAGAAGATCCTTTTAGAAGACTTATGTCAAACCGTAGAGCTTAACCTGAAGAAGCCATGATGGATAGTAGAACATTTCCACCTAATGAGATGGTAGTTGAATTTCTAGCTTTGTAGTTTTATTAGACATTTGATTGTAACTTTGACCTAGTGTCTTAATATAAATTCGTTACCTTATTTTCCGCTGTGTTTTGATTGGTTTTGTTACGTCGAGCCCTTAGTCGGGGTGTGACATAACACTTGTTCAATAAGTAACATGTAATATCCCAGTAGGCAAACCTTGTATACAAAACCCCACAATACAAGTAGTAACCATCCCGTAAGTCTGCAGAGACTTAATCACTGCAATATACTTAAAACACTTTGAAAATATTTTGAAAGCATTTAGATTATCTGTCATGAGTTTAATAGGTTAAAAAATCATCATGGCAGTATTGGAAAACCAGCTGTCTCATGCAAATATGAGTTGTATAAAAACTCGAATCTCTCACGTTGTAAGTTTACAATTAATGAGTGTTCATAGAATTAAACACCTAGGTTAATCACAATGTAATATATCTAGATTAGTATAAACCCAATAATCATAACAATAATCATGAGATTAGAAACTTTACACGATGGTACAATGTCTTATCTTGTTCATGACGATCATTCGGATTCGCGTATAAAAGTTTCTTTCGATCGGAGAGATCACCTTTACGGCTACTTGGGTATTATACCAACTTCTAAATACAAGAAAATGAGAGAGAAATTGAGTGTGGGACGAGGAAGTGAAGGCTGATTTTCTTTCCTATTTATAGCTTATTTCAAGTTTCGTCGCATATCGCGATGGACATAAACAAAGGCCGTTGCGTATCGCGACGAGCTTATAGCTCTTTCGAGTTAGCCCTAGCTAGGATAGGTGGCACACCACGTGTCACGACAGCGTAGCCTTCACTTCGCGTATCGCGATAGGTCCTGTGGGAGCCTATAGCGTAGTGCGATGAACAACAAAATATTATGGATAATTACACATCATCGCGTATTGCAACGAGACTAATCTAAATCCGTTGCGTAGCACGGTGGGAAGATATCTAAAAGTCTTATTTTTTCATAAAAATACTAAGGCAGTGTGCACCCTTAAAGTGTCACATTGCGCCCATCGCACTTCGCTTGAGTCCGTGCCCCTAAGCGTCGGGTGCTTCGCGCCCTCTGCTAGGACCACTGGGTGTGATTTGTCTTATAAGAATATTATCATATGAGCTCTCTTCTTATAAAGAGTTTACAAGTTTTATAATCTAGCGATGTGGGACAAGAACTCACTTTCTTATTTATACCAAGGTGAAAGGATTCAATTTTCTTTCCTCCACCATTATGGGATGGAATTTACTTTTATTTTCTTCACTTTTCCTTTTGCTTATTAGACCATGTGTAGTCATAAAGCCCCTCCCTTGGGCGTTATGCGCCACGTGACGCTCAGTCAGATAATTTTTTTTGTTTTTTTAACTAATAATTCATTTAAATAATTAAATATAAAATTTAAAAACTACATTAAAATTAAAAAAAATACATTAAACTCACAAATAAAAATTAAATTAAAATAAAAAAAATACATTGAATTAAAAAAATACAACAATAAATAATAATAAGACTACGTTGTATTTTTCAAAAAATTTCGCTTGCTGAATTGCTTTTAGAGATTGGACTCTCGGGTCGTCTTCGGATAACTCATTTGTTAAAACCTCGATGTCTTGGTCCATTTCATTCCTATTAAGTACTTGGACGACATCCATATTTACTTGAAGACGTTGAGCCCAAGTTCTTGTATACCTTTGAGTCGAATGTTCATTTGTTTGAAATGACTTTCCATTTCGGCATTCGAACCCGTTACCGACGACGACGCGACCCCCTTTCCCTTGCTTTTTCTACCCCCAATCGAGGCATCTCGGTAATATCCGCATAGGTATTCCCGGCTTCATTATCGCTTAAGTTGAAGTTTCGAGCGTCAGAACGGGATGTTTCTGGATCAACTAAAGACGATGTTTTAGACCTTTTTTAGGCTGACCATATTCGGTGTCGGCCTCCTTAATCGGGCCCCATTTTGGGTGAAACCTCAGGTGTTGTTTTAAAATGCCAAAGTAACTGAAGCTCCCCGAGACCTTATGTTGATACTTTGTCAACGCCATTTCCATGATTTTCGCGTCAAAGACACCGCTACTCCACGTTCGAGTCATCCGAGAGTAAACTGTATGGAAAGCCGTGCATTTGATATTTATATCGTTCCATTTCAAGACTAACGAATCTTTTTCTCGACGTGAGTCCCCGCCAAGTTCGTGGAACAAATGTTTAATTTGTTCCAAAATACGCCCGATGTTTGATAGTTCGCTAAAAAAAATAAAAACATTACAAGTTCAATGTTTGTTCTAAGAAATTTAAAAAAATATATTTATTTTTTAAAAACTTACCGCACAGGGGATCTTCCAATATATCGCACCAAGCACGAGCACATAGTTCACACTCGTCGATACTCCAAGGTATAGTGTTCTTTTTAGCCCGAGCTTCGCCGGCGAGGTTCTTTACGTGTTTTCTCGGATGTCCATGTTGGCTCGAACCACCGCGAGTCTCCGGGACGGGTTGTGGCTCTGGGTTGATTTGTATCTCTGGCACCATCTCATCGTCGGGTTGGGAACCCGAACCGGCCATCATGTTTGTTGGGGCGCCGGTACTTAGATATTGCATGTACGCGGCCATTTGCGATTCAAACGGGTACTGGGATTGAGGGACGGGGAATGTTGGCATCGGGACTGTAGATGGGTTGGGTTGTGGATTATTCGGGTCGGGATTGTTCGCGTTGCCTAATCGGGCGAATTGACCTTCGTGGTAAAACAAACAAAGCATGGTATGCAATAATAAAAAAAAGAAAGTGTTTCAACATCAAGTCCCCAAGGAAATGTTTCGCTTCAATGTACCAAACTGAATGAAAAAAATTACACGACTTGAGCATTGCTGATGGAAACAATGTTGAAGGCATATGACCTTTGGGGATTAGTTGATGCAAAGATAGAAACATAAACTGTGGATGAAAAGAAGATGAATACCATAAAACCAGTGATCTTCCCAACATTGTCGGGAGATGTTTTAATGCAAGTTGCACAATACGCGATTGAAAAAGAAGTTTGGTAAGTAGTTAAAGTCAAATATCTTGGAGTTGATCTAGCTCAGAAAGCACGTTTGCAAACGTTGAGAGGTGAACTAGAGGCTTTGAAGATGAAGTCAAATGAAATATTGAGTGACTTTGTAGGAGAGTTAAGCAGTTCACAAACCAAGTTTAAAACTCTTGGTAGTACCTTAAAGGATACGGAACTCGTGAGGAAACTGCTTATCTCGGTTCCAAAGAAATTTCTACTATTTGTCGCTTATACCGAACAATATCAAGAGACAGACACGATTTCATTTGTAGAAGCGGTAGGAAGAGTAAAGGCGTTTGAATAATGTCTCAAATGTAAAGACGAATTGGAAGATCATGATCAAGGAAAGCTCTTAATGGCAAGATCAAATAAAAATGGAAAAGGGCGTGGTGATCAAAATCGTGGTAGAAAACGCGGCTCCTTCAGATGAGGAAGAGGACGTGGAAGTAGTACGAGTCAAATAAACAACAACAAAAGAAGACATAAGCGAGTTCAAATGCTATGAATGTGGCGAAAAACGGCACTTTGCATAAAAATGCATAAAACGAAGGGACAAGGAGAAAGTAAAGGACCAAGAAGCCCATATTGTGTTGGAAGATGAAGAACTGATGTTGTATACACAAGTCAAGAAAGTTGAAGACCCTTGTTGAACTATATTTAGTTTACCCGGTGGTATTGAAATATAAACTAAATACTAGGGTCGTTTAGTCATTTTAGAAAGTATAGTTTATGTCTATTGTGTATATTTGTAAAGTCTAGTGATCTAGTATGTAACTGTGTCAAAGTCATATAGTTGTGTTGAAAGGATATCAGCAGCAAACAAGAACAAACTTTGGGACAATTTTCTGTGTTTATTTCTCAACTTCAAACGATTACAAGGAAAGGAAAATAATGAAGTAAAAGTTGCATAATAAGAAAACAATCTGACACTTTGCTTAAATAGGAAAAACAAACAAAACATTAAAAGACAACCCACGTAGCTTGTAACCCATGTTCTCCACAATCTATTTTTGGTTGATTCCCACGTTCACTTTCCACTAACTTTGTTCCTTTGTGACCAAGTTATGCATTAACCAACAATCTCCCCTTTAATGTTCACTTGGTCCAACTTCAGTAACATCTAACAGTGATAACATCTCAGTAAACTTGATCCTCCCCAAAGCCTTGGTTAGGATATCTGCCCTTTGAAGCTTCCCGCTCACATGTTCTACTTGAATCTAATCTTGCTCCACACACTTGCGTATGAAGTGATACTTTATATTGATATGTTTGCTTCGCCCATGGAACATTGGGTTTTTCATTACGCAATTGCAGACACGTTATCCACCAATAACTTAACTCTTTGAGCTTTTCCACCTGTTAGCTCACTTACAAGGTTTCTCACCCATAAGGCTTGGCAAGCTGCTGATGTGGCAGCCATAAACTCAGCTTCACAGGAGGAAAGAGCCACGGTTCATTGCTTTTGCGACAACAAGTTATCGGGCTTCCCGAGAAGTAGAAAACAGTACCCGTTGTTCCCCTTCGATCATCCAAATCTGATCCGTGACTGCTGTCACTAAACCCAACCAGTTTCCCTTCTCCTCCCCCTGAATATTTTAAACCGAAATTAACAGTACCTTTCAAGTACCTTAGTATCTGTTTCACAGCTATGTGGTGACTTTCTTTCAGCTTCTCCATATATCTACTAGCTACCCCAACTGAATAACCCAGGTCCGATCGTGTATGAATTAGATACCGGAGGCTACCAATAATCTTACGGTATTCGGTTGGGTTTACATCAACTCCTTCTTCATCTTTAGTTAGGTTGATCTTGTATTCATTGGGCTGCTGTGACGGGTTACAGTTCCACGTCCCAACTGATTGTAGAACTTTTTTCGCATACCCTGACTGCTTCAACATGATCCCGTCACAAGTTTGTTCAACCTCGATACCAAGGTAATAGGATAGCCTGCCAAGATCTGTCATTTCAAAAATAGATTGCATCTTGATTTTGAATGTTTGTACCTCAACTTCATCAGCTCCGGTGACTATGAGGTCATCCACATACACTCCAACAATTAAGGTGCATGTCGGTGTCTTAAGAGTGTATACAACAGGTTCTGAGGCACATCTAACAAACGCTAAATCTTTGAGTGTCTTGTCAAGACGAACATTCCAAGACCTAGGCGCCTGCCTTAACCCGTATAACGCCTTATTGAGTTTGTAAACAATTTGTTCCTTCCCTTTTACTTCGAACCCATCCGGCTGTGCAACAAACACATCTTCCTTGAGTATTCCGTTCAAGAAAGCCGATTTGATATCAAGATGATGTACAAACCAACCCTCCTTTGCTGCCATAGATAACAGCAAAAGAATAGTGTCGAGTCGGGCCACCGGTGCGTACGCTTCATCAAAATCGACCCCTCTCTTCTGTACATAACCCTTCGCGACCAACCGGGCTTTGTGTTTGACCGTTTTACCCTCAGCATCCTTCTTTAATTTAAATACCCATTTCAAACCAATTACCTTCTGTCCCTTTACCGGATCATCAAGAACCCAAGTTTCATTTTTCTCGATCACTTCCATTTCTCTTTTCATTGCTAGCTGCCAAACATCACTTGTTTCTGCTTCATTGAATGTGGTTGGTTCTTCCCTGGTGAATAAAAGTTCTTCGATGTCATCTTCAATGGGTCCAGTTTCTTCATAAAGTTCCGATAATGCTCGAAAACCTTAAGGTGGAGTGTGATCATAGTTGGAATTACCCACCTTTTGGTTTCGACTCTCCGCTGAGGATGTTTGGTTCAAGGTGGAGACAGGTGACGACCTGTTAATATGAGTTGGTTGTTGGTCTTCATCGACTGAGGGTAAAGGTATATGGTGGTGGGCTTCACTTGACATGCCATTATCAAAGTGGATAACAGCCCAACCAGGTCTTTCGTTGGGCTCCTGCCTTTGGACTTCATCCCAGACCCATCTTCTCTTTTCCTCAAATATTACATCACGTGCCACACAAATTTTCATCAGACTAGGTTTAAATAACCTGTATGACTTACTTCCCTCTTCAACCCCTAGATACATCATCTTTGAACTCCGATCACTTAATTTCGTCAACTGAGGCGGCATCTTCTTCACATGAGCCACACAACCAAACACCTTTAGATGGTTCAAGGTTGGAATACGACCCTTCCAGCCTTCATACAGTGTTTTATTTTTGAACCCCTTTGTGGATACTCGATTAAGTATGTAGACGGCATGTCGGACCGCCTCCCCCCACAATGTTTCTGGCACCTGCATAGATTTCAGTAATGACCTCGTGACTTCAATAATTGTACGGTTACGGAGTTCGACTACGCCGTTCTGTTGTGGGGAGTACGGTGCCGTTTTCTGCCTTTGTATACGTTCCTTTTTACAAAAAAAGTTGAAATCATGAGAGTTAAATTCGCCCCCGCGATCGGTTCATAACCTTCTGACTTTATAACTACTATCTCCTTCGACTTGGTTCTTGAACTGTTTGAATAGGTCTAGTGCCTCGTCTTTTGACTTGATGACATAAACCCACATATAGTGACAATAATCATCAACAACTAACAGGAAATACCGATTACCTCCCTTCGTTTCAGGTGATATTGGGCCACATAAGTATGCATGAACGAGTTCTAGGGGCATGCTAGCTCTCCAACTTGCTTCATTCGGGAATGACTCTCGTGTTTGTTTGGCTACCATACAACCGTCACAGACTTGGGTAGGGTATGGTATGTTAGGCATTCCTTTGACTAAACCCTTCTTCACCATAAAGTCAAGAACACTAAAGTTCACATGCCCAACCCTTGCATGCCAAACCCATGCTTCATCATCCATCTTTACTGCCAAACAAACGGGCTGAATCGTCTTGAGAGCCACCTTGTACATTGGTTCTTGGACCACTGCACCTTGGTCACCAGTTTCCCGGTTTCATCTAGCACCCATAAGAACCCGTGTTTCATTCTGACCTCATATCCGACTTTGGTCAGCTGTCCCAAACTGATTATGTTGCTATGTAGGGCTGGAATATAGTAAACATCGGGAATCACCACTTGACTAACGTCTTTACATTCAAACAACATCGTACGTTTGCCTTTAATCTGCACCTTTGACCCGTCTCCAATGCTTAACTGTTTGTGATGCGTTCAAAAACGTAAGGAAGCACTCCCAGTTCCTCGTTAATGCTTATTTCTTGAAATCCCTTTGTCCATCCCTTAAGGTAGAACACTTCTTGCAATCCTTGAGTACATCCATTGCATAACTTGTTGGAGAATTCCTTAAGTTACCACTTAAACCTTCTTTCATTTTCAGCTCTGTATCAACACGTAGGGTTCATGAGTTATAGCTGTCTAAGGTAGCTTGATCATGAAATCCATGATGATACATCTCCCTCTTTCTTGACTAATCAAGCCTCACGTTGTCCTATGAATCCATTGTTGGTTGCCGTTGCATATCAGGTTCCTGATCTATCGTAACCAATTACCTTAACCGACTTCCTTTCCGGTATGTCTTGACCTTCTTTTATAATACCATTCTATCCTTTACGTTCCAGGGGACTTCCCTTCCATGATCACATGATTATCAATTACTCATTAATCATTTGTGTCAAGACTCGATAAGTCTAAACCATATCTACGCTTTCCTTGCATGTCTTTCCACATTTTGTCCTTGGTTTCTAGCATTTTCTTGCAGTGTGCTTTCGGCTCCACATTCGTAACACTTGTGGTTGTTCTTATCCGTGTTGGCAAAGTATCATGTCTATCCACAACTGTCACATACCATGGACTCATCTTCATCTGACTTCTACTAAAGCGTTTCACTTCTATTAGCATATGCCTTCATTATAAGTGACATCTAGACTTATGACCTTCATCTAGGATTTGGCCTCGAAGGCATCCATGACGTGGAATCCTCAGGCGACCAAATCTGATATTCACATCATAAGTATTATCTTTCATCTCTCGGTGTAACTAGAGAATTCATTAATTATTCGTCTTGCTCTCATCCTTTATAACTTTTAACTGTACCTTGTGGATCTCGCTAATGCAATCCGGAGTACTAACTAGTTTATACTACTTTAATGTCGTGATATCTTCTCCACATTCTGGCCGTCAGCAGCCATATTAGCCTCACCAGGATAATACTTGATTCCACAATCATAATCCTTTATCAGCCTCACTCATCTTCTTGCCTCGTATTTAGTTCCTTCTGCTTCTTATGACATGTGTCAATGGTACACCTTGAAAACTTAGCATACAATTATTCTTCCTTCAGCGTTTCCAACACTTTTCTCAAGTGTTCAGCATGGTCGGACTTATCCCTTGAATAATCGAAACTATCGTCTGCGAAGGCAACGACATATTTGTCCTAATATCGGATGACATGCCCTATTCATCATAACCATAAATGCTGCTTGAGCATTCGTCTATCCAAATGATATAACGAGAAACTCGTACTATTCATATCGCGTCTGAAATGTTGTCTTAGGGATGTCTGCTTCTTTCACTTTCAACTGATGATAGCCTACTTTGAGGTCTATTTGCGAGGACCAACTCGCACATTGCATTTGATCAAACAAATTATCCATTTGTGGCAATATCTATTCTTCATAGTAAGCTTGTTCAACTCGTAGAATTCTATACACATTCTCATACTTCCATGTTTTTCCTTCATGAACATCGTCGGTATACCACGTAGGGAAATACTCGGCATAGAACACCTTCGTCGAGGAGTTCTTGTAGTCGGGACATTAACTCTTTCATCTTGGACGGAACCAGATGGTAAGGTGCTTTCGCGACGGGCTGTGCTCCTGATATTAACTCTATCTAGAATCCTACCTTTCGTTCCAGTGCTAACCCCAGAAGGTCCTACGGGAACACTTCTGGTTAGTCACACACTATAGGAACATCCTTCATTTCCTTCGTGTCGGTCGTAGCTTTGACAACATACGCCAGGTAGGCACTGCACCCTCGCCTTAGCAAACCTTCAGCTTATATCATCGGAATGATGTTTGGCCTTGAACTTTCCTTATTACCATAAACTGTCACTGTACCGCCGTCCAATGACATAAACCTTATCAACTTATTCTTACATGCTATACGATCTTTAACTCAGACGTCAAATCCATTCCCAAACGACATCGAACTCTCTTAAGGTCAATCATAAAGAGTAGAAAAGGAACTCACGTCCCTCTAGTTCTACCTTACAATTCTTAACCATTCTCATACTTTGACGAAAGTATTGCAAGTGGTCTCTTCCATAAAGTATCAGGTACACAACTACATTCTTCTTAACGTCTTATTTCATATTTGCTAAACTATGTAGTCTCATACTTTCATTCCTTTTCAATTAGGATGCCTCGACTTTCACCCATCCTTCTCGATCATCTCTACTTTCTTGTCATTCACTTCGTTACTCACGATCCCAGCAAGTTCCTTTATGGAGTTAACTATTGTAGACATACTACATGTCTTGACCCATTCTAGTTGGCTTATCTCTATTTCTTTCATGCTACTTCCATTTGGACTTCACAGTCCGGGATACCTTTGATGCTTCGGCGAACAATGTTGGCATTGTAGTGTGAAACATTTGAGCAAATACCTTGGCGTATATGATTACAAGCTCCAGGAGTGATCCTTCTTCTTTACTTCCTAAAGTCGAAGTCCTATTGCTTTCGTATATTACTTGTCACACATTCTTCAACAGGTGTCTGGTTGGCACGTGTCTTACCACCGCGTCCAGTTCTTCGCGCTATTCCCTTTTGTAGCAGTTATCTATCTTATCTCTAGGAAACACAAATGTTATCACTCTTGGAATTATTTAGCACATGATTTGTAAGGTAAGTAGTTAATGACAGTGGCCAAGTGTAATTACCTCTTTACATTACTCCTCAGGTTCTACATACTTCCCTTTATGATTCCACTTGTGCTAGTTTCTACTACTCACACAATCATGTAAACATACATATAACTTACATTCTTATCCCTAGCAATTAATCTAGCATACACACATTCATTTTCTAGCAATAAAGCTAGCATACAAACATTCTTTTCTATAGCAATTAAGCTGACATCAATATACATTATTGTTTAACTGTACACCTTACCTTTACTGAGCTTGCTTGAGTGACACATGGCTATCTTGAACTGGCATCTTCTTTCTTTTCTTACTTAAATCACATTCTCTGTTCGAGTCTAAGCATGTAGGATGCTTAAATCTCTCGAACTTTGCTCTGATACCAACTTGTAAGGCCCCGATCCCGGTGCACTACTTTGGACGTTGGATTTACTCATAAACATAGTTCTAAATATCAGAGTTATTTAAAACATTCGCGGAAACGCTAACTTCGATCATTCGTTACAAAACATTTAATCATTTCCTTAAAACCATAACATAAAACATCGAATTCAAAATATCATTTCTTTCATCTTCAGATGCCAGCCGTTCAATCCATGCCATGTGCCATCCTCATGCCAGCTCAATAAACATATAAACCTGCGTGCATACTAAAAGTCAGCTACGCTGAGTGAGTTCTAGTTAATCAGGCAACATACAATACATTCACATACTTACTTATATACGTATCTGAAGATACATATTACATACTTAACATGTTTATCGTTCTTCCATACACATACTTTCATTCTTTCGTACTTTCTTTCTTTAACATACACAATACACACGTAACTAACCTCACATTATAGAGAGCATTTCGCCCTACATACCTCGGATATTGTTAGGGTCCGGTACCCTCCATCCTCGGATATCCATCCTCGGATATTATTAGGGTCCGGTCACCAATCTGATACCAATCTTCCATACAACCATAACATACTTTTCTATATATTCATAATTATAACTTTCATACATACACACATCATTTTCACATCATATATAACAATCATATCTTCAAACTATCACCTGGTGGTACATGCAATATTCGAAGATCGTTCACGCACCGCCAAGCATTCATTCATACATAAATCATATAAGGCATACACTTACCACTTAAGGTAAGTGTATTAACTAATCACATCGAGTATGCACATAGCTCCGAAAACATAACAAGGAATGGGGCTAGAAACTCACCTGAACTCGGTTACTTCTTCTGCTAATGGTTATTCCTCTTTTGAGCTGTGCGCGACTATCTGTTAATAGTTGAGATGTTAAACATTACTCTAGCCATTCTCATTGCTACTTAACTAATCTTACACGTCTAAGCCGGTTTTACTTCATTGAATCATTACCGGTTAGTTAATCGTTACTTGCTAACCTTTAAAGGTATCTTTCACCATTTTCAAAGTCCAAGGGCAATTATGTATTTATATCATTCTTTTCTAAGTCCAGGGACTACTTTTGTAATTCTGTCAATCTTCTAGTTCGATATCAAGCCCTTGATGAATGGGGTTCTTAACGAATGAACTCATTCAGTATAACGAACTGACTGTTATAACGAACTGGTCCTTGCACAAATTGGACCTTATAACGAACTGGTCTTTAACGAACTGAACCTTTAACAAACTCGGGATTCATTCGTCAGTTCTCCCTTAACGAACTACTTAACGAACTGGTTTTAGTTCGTCATTCATTCCTTAACGAATTAACGAATTAACATAATGAATTGAGATTAGTTCGTTAAGCTTCTGTTAACGAATCAATTTAACGAATTGTCTCTAGTTTGTTATCTCTGTTTAACGAAAGGTCATAACGAATTACTTGCTAATTCGTTATATCTCCGTTAACGAACTAAGGTTGGTTCGTTACGTTCCCGCTAACGAACTAGGGTTAGGTCAGAACATTCCCTGACAAGATCTAAACCTCGTACCACATTCTCCGGCGCCGCCTTTCCGGCGCCGCCATTGTCGGAATAACGGGATCTCTCCGGAAAAGCGAGATCTCGCTTGTTTCACCACCGTTTTCACCATTTTACATTCGTTATCAACTCATCATCATGACTCAACTCTTTTCTAGCATAAAGCTTGAACCTTTATGGCTAAAATGTTCAAAACTAGATCTAGGGTTTATTTTAAACGAGCCGTTCTTAACCGTGAGGACGTTAAGTCCATTTTAATCTTCAAGTTTGAAACTTTAAGATTTTTCTAGACCCGATATATCATCCTACCAATTTTCAAGTAAATCCGTTCATGAAAAATAAACCTTTTTAACAAAAACGTACCTTTGAGGTTTTTCTATAAAATAACTCGAGATGCTCAAAACCATATCAAACGAACTCCGATTTGAGTGATTCAAGCGGCCACGGAACCGTCTTGTCCCGATCTACAAACCCGTCAACTCACCTTCGACTGAAACCGCCACTAAAGTCGTCGGAACAGCTGAACAGTCGCCGGAATCTTCACTTTTGAGCTGCTGTGGTTTTACTGATAAAACCGGACTTCCCGACCTTTGATCAAAGATCTTTTCTGTGGAAAACTTCATTTATATGTCAGGAATACTCGGTTAAAATTTGAGACCGATCCGACGGCTAGATCTCTGGGAATATTTGTGTCTTTGTGGGTGTTTTTCTTAAAAACGGGAATTGGGTTAAGTGTGTGTTTTGATGGTGTAGGCTATGGTGTGGAGATGTATGGAAATGGAAAGGATTAGGGTTTTAAGGGGTATTTATGCTCCCTTAAGCCCATGGACCTTAGGCCCATATTTCCTTTTTGGTCCATAATTAATTCCATCTAATTAGCCTACTTATCCTTCCATCTTTTTTATTTTATTTCTCTACTAACTTAATTAAACTTTTCCATCTTAAATAAATAATATATTAATTATTTATTCTTAGAAATTTCGGGATGTTACACAACTTCTTCATACCCGACACGTGATTACTGGCTCCATTATCAAGGTACCAGGTTTCATGTGCTACTTCATTTGGGTGTTCAAGTGTACGAGGAACTACGTCTTCTTCGTTCAGCATGACCATCGAACCTGACTGTTCGTGAATGGTTAGCTAAAGAGTCGGGTCTTCCTCTTGTTTTTCAGCCAAATTAACCTCAACTTTTTTCTCTTCCTTACATTTAGACGCGAAATGACCTTGTTCGTTGCAATTGAAACACGTAATGTGTTTCTTGTCTTGTGGTTTACAACTTGACTCAGCCGAGTCACGGCTAAAACCACCACTCCAGTGGCCTCCTCTACCACAATACATTCCTCTACCCCGCGACCCACTCCGGCCACCTCTCTCCGAATGTGTGCCTCGGCCACACCCATTGCTTGAGAACCCTCTCCTAGTTCCCTTTTGGGTTTGTTTACCATCGTTTCGAGCAAACAACAAGCCATTGTCTCCCGATATGTTCACTTTTCGTTGATTCAGCCGACCAATTGCCTCCTCGGACAACTTCGAATCGATTTCTGAACATTGTTCAATAGAAGCAACTAGTTGGAGATATTTATCCGGGGCTGAATCGAATAACTTTCTCACGAGCACGCTTTCTTCCAGAGCCTTGCCAAGGCTGCTGAATTTTGACACCATACCACTCAATTTTCCGGTGAATTCATCAATACTTTCACCTTCTTTCATCTTCATCGCGTCGAACTCGCGTTTAAGTGTGTGTAGACGTGTCTTCTGCACTCTATCAGTACCCAAATACCGAGTCTTTAATGATTCCCATATTTCACTCGCCGTCTTCTTCTTTGCAACCTGCAACAAGACATCTTCGGGAATTGCTTGAAAAATGAAGTCTTGGGCTGTTTTGTTCTTCTTGTCGTCAAAGACAGTATTGGCCTGCGGTTCGGCTGAATCCCACAAACTGTGGACATCCATAACGGCTTCCATCTTTATTGACCAAGTGGTATAATTGGTGGCAGTTAGGATAGGGATTTGAAGGGAAATAGAGTTGGCTTCTTTAGGGGCTGTTGTGTTTGTTATGACAGACATGTTGTTGAATTTGGGAAACTTTGGCATTAACCTTGGAAGCTTTGATACCAAATGAAAGGATATTAGCAACAAACAAGAACAAACTTTGGGACAATTTTCTGTGTTTATTTCTCAACTTCAAACGATTACAAGGAAAGGAATATACTGAAGTAAAAGTTGCATAATAAGAAAACAATTTGACACTTTGCTTAAATAGGAAAAACAAACAAAACATTAAAAGACAACCCACGTAGCTTGTAACCCTTGTTCTCCACAATCTATTTTTGGTTGATTCCCACGTTCACTTTCCACTAACTTTGTTCCTTCGTGACCAAGTTATGCATTAACCAACAAGTGTCGTATGTTAAACGACACGCCGATTGTAAATTAGGGTTATAAAAACCCAACTAGTGTATTGTTAGGGCCCAAATTTTATATTCGGATCTATGCTCTGGATCCCGAATATGTTCAGGATTCTCGAATAAGTTTAGTATCCTGAGTATTAATGCTAATAAATAGATATTTCTCTCTTGGTGTTGATTTATAATTGCAGATATTAATTGTTGATTTAATCCATGCGAAATACACAGTTGGTGGTTACATAAAACGTGTGGAATGAGTTATAACCGCTGGGATTAAAGGCCAAGTAATGGTTAATGGTCAAATATTGACTATTATGCTGAAATCTCGCACTTATAGTTAATATTAGCATGTGTGGGACCACTTTTGATGAGTAACTCCCAAAAGAATCGGTCAAAGATGTGGGATGAACATTGAAGAACGTGGATAGACTCAAAAGAAGAATTCCCCAACGGCTATATTGGAAGACTCTTTCAGTTCCGGGATACTCGGGGAGTTAGTTAGGGATTTCAGCCTATCCTGCCGATACAAGTATTCTGAGGATTATACTTCGGGATATCCAACTGTCCTTTATTGTTCTATTTGTTTTACAGATAAGACCACGTGTTTAATATGCTAATATGAACGTGGGTTTACAACGGCTAGTGCTTAGACTTCGTCAAATTAAACGTGGGCAGCAAGGGATAAGTGGAAGACTTAGTCTAGGGTTTCCGGATTTCTCGTAATATCTGTTGTAACTTTTTCTTATTTATACGAGCTGATAGATACGTTTAGAACACACCCTCTCACGACTTAGCTACTAGCAATCACTGTAAACACTTAAGCACTCGTTATTCTATCAGCTCCACCACTTGTAATCACCTTTTTTTTGTCATTAATAAAGTTAACGGTGATAGTTTTCACCGTCCGGGGGTTTTTTGTGCCGGAGATTATCATAATCACGTACCAATCCGACCAAAGATTGCATTGTTAATCTCTGACCGAAGCAATTCGACCAAATATTACGTTGTTAATTTTTGACCGAAGAAAGATTATCATAATCAAGGGTTTTTCCCTCGTAATCACATCGTTGTGTTCAATCTTTTTATCATCTAGCACTCCACCTCACACACTAATTTGATCAAAAATTGTTTTGCTAATTTTTGACCCAAACATGTATGTAACTTGGTCGACCATTTGTACGGGCATATTGTCACACCCCAGCTTAAGGCCTAGACGTATGACCAATAGTTGGTACCTGTTTTGTAAATACATTAGAGTTGCGGTTTATTTTAGCGGAAGACTTTGGTTATAATAAAATATTAATTTATTTGAAAACTTGTCGGATAATAAATACCCAAGTGTTTGATTTATAAATCATGTTTCAATCTTGTTTATAATATTTTGATAATTTAAAACTGAGCCATCTCTACCTTGCGAGCGTCGATCTTCATGAATGACTATGTTCCTTGCTACCTGTGCTAATATGTTTCCCTGAAATGTGGGAAAAAATACGTCAGCTATATGCTGGTGTGCACGTATGACTCAATAAAACATTTGAATGACATTACATTAAAAATGTAGTTTTCTTGACAATCTCAGCGGAAGCATTTCTACTTCCGGTATATGTACCACTGCCCTACACACATAACGGTATTCCCCGAGCCAAACAGCCCTAAACTGAGAACTGGTCATGACCGTTTAAGCTCGCGGCTTCATTGCCTTTGATTGATTGAGCTTTAACAGTTCTGTTTGGATCCATACACATGCGTATTCGGTCTGAGTTGATTTTATTCTCTACTTTGTATTATAACATTTTAGAGATTAATCGATCTAAATGTAGACATTGATTGACTCGTTAAGACAAACACCCGCTCGTCTCATTGAGTATACATATGTTTTGACTGATTAAAAAGGTTGACGTATTCGCGTTATAAAAGGTTTGAACGTATTCACCTGTGATTGTATGTTCTGAATGATATGGTGATTTCGATTGAAACCTTGATTGTGAATGAATGATTGATTGACTGACTGATTGATTGATTGATTGAATGATTGACCTATAATAAAATAGGCATATAAATACCCGGATCGTCTCTTGATCCGGCTATAGACCTTTAGTCTGGTTTAAATAGCTTTAAACCTTGATTGATCATTTGTTTGAATAAAATATTTAGACCCGTAGTCTTTATGTTTATTTATCAAATCATATGATGAGTTTCTTCTTCATGAAGAAACATCTATAATCTGTTTCTTCTTTAAGAAGAAACATTCATTGACTGCTATGCATGTAAAATCTTATGTTTCTTACACATGAAGAAACAATGTTTTAACTATATTGTTTGTATACGAATGCTATGTTTCTTAATCGTGAAGAAACTATATTTCCTTTTGAATGTAGAACTGATGTTTCTTAGTTGTAAAGAAACACTATTATAATCCTTTGTATGTTTAAAGCTTATGTAAACATAATTATGATCAAGGTTTGGGCTATACCCCTGACTATGGTCTAAGTCATATAATAATAATACCATAATGACTTAGGTCAGAACCCTTACCTTACACAAGTATTCGAAGTTAGATACCTAAGTTTGTATGAGCAGCACTTCTACTCTATGTCGCGTACTGGTGCTTAGATTGTCAGAACTTCGGGGCTTAGCACGAACTTCGAGGTTGGCACGAAAAATGAGGCAACATATGGTGTCCGTCGGGACGTGCACATACTTCGAGATAGAATGTCGGGTTATTCTCGTGTAGCACGCACTTTGAGGTTTCGACAGTGTATGGAACGGATTACGAGGTGACGTTTGTCGAGTCAGGGCACGGAAACCGAGGTAGTGAGAGAGTAATTTCTAGAGAGAGAAACAATTTTTGTGTGAGAATAATGGAGCCGTGACCCCTCCTTTTATAGGCTGAGATTGCACCCCATCGCGGTACGCGATGACCTGAGTTCTAGGCTCGTCGCGTAACGCTATGGGTCCCTGAACTCAAATTTTCACTTTTAGTCCATTGTCTTTTGCTAGCTTGTCACTTCCAGGTCTAACTCTCATTGTCCAAAAATACTAAGGCGGCTCTCAAGCGCCACATTGCGCCCATCGCCCTTCGCCCGAGCCTGAGCCCGTGCGCGTGCGCTAAGACCACTGGGTGCATGCTAGGCATATATAAGAATATTATTATGGAAAATCTCCTCCTTATAAAGAGCTTTCATTTCTTTACCACTTTTCATGTGGGATGGGTTTTAATTTCCTTATTTATACCCATGTGGAATGCTTCCACTTTCTTGCATCTTTCCATGTGGGATGGAATTTTCTTATTCCATATCCTTAACATAAGATAACTTTGTTTAAGGAATATTTCCTTATAGAATGATCTTGTTTTCTTTATTTAAATTTTCCCAACACTTATTTTTTGGGAATTTTGATCCTTCAACTTTACTTAGTTGTCAAATTTGGATCGAAATTTTGAGGATGTTACACATATTCTCTGAAGTTCAAGTGCAATTAAGTTTATCAATTTCATTGTTTATCTTTAGTTGCATTATAAATTGCTAACATAAGTGCACCCTTAGCTAATTTTTCCATGAAGACAAATAATTTAGAGCATTCACATTCCGTTCCCATCTCCATCTCTATAATTACACTACAAAACACTACATTTCTCTTTCCTGTTTAATTAAATAATACTTTTATAATTACAGTTTTCTCTCTCCTCTACTCACAACCAATCCAAAAAATATTAAAAAATAAATAGGGGCAAACAATTTTCCCCAAATGTTTCCCCAAATTTACAAAAAAATCACTACATTTCTCTCTCCACCCTATAATTTACACTCACAATTATTCAAAATTCATCCCTATATTTTACCAATCCCCCTCACATAATTATGGGGGATGGGATGGGAATGCTCTTACTGGGTATATCACCATCGAACAAATTCCATAATTTTTTGACGAAAGCGAAGGTAAATCCATAAGGGCCCTCGTTCCTTGTCTTTCCCACACCCCGTACAACCAACTATTTTTTCGTCTTTCAGAATTGGGGTGGTTAAATTTCTTGTTCAATAACAGATGATTTGGAAAATCCATTGTTGAAAAAAAAACTGGGCTTTTCAACACTTTGAGAATTTCTTTTCAAATGCCAACTTTATATTTTCTTTCAGAGAAAAATTAAACGTGTTTGTTAATCCATTTCTCCAAACTTGAGACCATAAATATTTTTCCCATTCATATGACAATTTATCAACTATCCATGAAAGAACGAGGAATTCTCATCACCCTCTGTCGCCCATTTGACTCTAGCTTTTTGTTTCAAATCTAACTTATTGCGCTTCTCTAACACCTCTAAATCTCTTTTGCACGCACACAACCAACTCACTTGCCTCCACTTTCTAATTTTTAAATTACAAATGATTTCTATTTTTTTTAACATTTAACACAACCCAAACTACATTTGGATAATGGGTTAGCGAGCAACAAGCTGCGCCGCTATCCCCTTTTGGATCGCAAAGCCTATTCTACTAAATCTAAATCCTTTGTTCCCCGGGCTCTGCGAGTCACTGTGGACCACCTTCTGCACCCGCTCTAAAAAGCGAACCGCCTCGGGAGCTAGGGATCCAAATGTGTCGAAGGCAAATGGAATGAACACGTGCTGATTCTCCAAACACGCCGCCTCATGCTTAGCAACCTTCCAAGATTCCGCCCTCAAAACCACCTGTCTCGGAACGAAACCACTATTTCTCAGCCCCACCAATGGGGACACCCCAGTGAGGTCGACACACGCATGCTTACCCCCTGCCCAGCCAAACACAAGAACGTCCGCAGGACGCAGTGTAGATCTTCCCTCTCTCGGATCAGTCCGAAAGTTAACAGGTGCCTCTTTTTTTGCTGAGATCTCGGCACGCATAAGCACATCCCATAAGACATCTCTAACCCAGTCGTGACAATACTTGAACCCCGCTAATTCCTTATAGTGGAGGGCATGCTCACCAAATTTATCCAAACAGGCTTTTTTACAAATAGTGTTGGAATACCGTATGCCCGAGACACATAATTAGGTTAATGTGGCTAGCCGTGTTTGATCCAAGTCGGGTCATACCCAATAACGAGTTAGACACACACCAAATTATGTATTTGTTGAGATATGATCTATAAAACAAATACAGAACACAACACATTCAGAAATCGGGTTTCTGAATAATTACTTGAAAGTGTTAAATAAATTAATTGGTTAATTTATTTATTCAAATAATTATTATTGGAATGATTATTTAAACATGTGTTCTTT
This sequence comes from Bidens hawaiensis, assembly GCF_021521415.1. NCBI lineage: Eukaryota > Viridiplantae > Streptophyta > Magnoliopsida > Asterales > Asteraceae > Bidens > Bidens hawaiensis. Next base: position 150,640 of record NW_027494271.1, on the reverse strand, counting down.
TATAAAATGGTTTATAAAAGATGGGATGTTTATATATTTTATAAGGTATAAAATATATATTATTTAGACATGTATGCCTTACACCCCATACACTTGGTCAAAGTTGGTAAGGACTTGACGGAGGTTGAGTAACTTTTACTTGACCAAAAAAAAACCTAACTTAAGATATGAATGAGATATGATCTCATTTATATAAAGATCAACATACTTTCAAGATATAATAAGTAACCACAACTCTCTCTTTCCCTCTAGCTTTTGGTTCGGCCAAAGTCAAGAAACAAAAGAGGTTCGAGTCTCGGTTTCTCGTGTTCAAGCTTCCTAACATAGTTCGGTGTGTGTTGGAGGCTCGGGGTATCTTCCGTTTGAGGATTTTCCCTTTGAAAGTCTAGCATCAACATCATCATCTTCTTCAACCATCAACTACGTCTCTTAAGGAGTTAAGAATGTAAGTTTTACAAGCTTTGATAGTTTAGTTTTTCCGTATTATTTGATCCTTAGTCTCGGGTTTCTAATCTTAAGATTAATGGTAATCTTGAAACAAGAATAAAGGGTTATTCATAGATTAACACACATATGAACTTGTAATATATATATGGATATATGTACATAAAGTTTATAGATAATCACGCTTCCGCCTTTTAATGACTAGTTAAATGATTAACTAAGTCTAAAATATCCATAGAAACCCAACAATTGGCATCAAGAGCCGGGATACGGGAAACTAAGCTTCGGGTTTTCGGTTTTATATTTTCCCCTTGAAAGATTTTATACAAAAAATTAACATGCATGATTTTTTTTGTATTTAATCTTGTTATATTTTTGGCTTTGTTCAAAATAAATAAATAAATAAATAAAACCGAGCTATTGGGCCGAAGCCCACTTCTTTTGGTTAATGGGTTAACCGAAAAAAAGGGAAGAAAGTTAAATGGGCCGAAGCCCATGAGACTTTCTTATGGGCCGAAGCCCTAGAACAAGTTATTGGGTCAAACCCAAATGGGTTGGGCTAGGCTGATAAGGTCAAGGGGTTTTGGAACGGGATCCTAAAACATAACGGGTTATGTTTGTTATTTATTAAAACTAGACCGAGCCGTAGACCAAAATGGATGTTTGTTTGTGGTTGATGATTGTAATTGTAATTAATTATTCAAGTTTCGGTTTGTAATAATTAATTAGGGGCAGTTTTGTAATTTTGTAATTATTTATTCATATGGGTATGTAATAAATAGATTATTTGTAATATCTTTTTTTTATAGAATAAAAAATGTATTAGGACATTTGGTTTTGTAAAATTAAAGAAGATTGCAAAATTGGAAGTTTGGGCCTTATTGGGCCGGGTATGGTGATAATGGGCCTCATAAGCCCATTAAGGGGATTCAAGCCCAAAAGGACCTAAGCCCACCAATTGAGCCCAAATGGAAGCTTATGGAAGCTAAGGCCCAAGTTCAAGCCCAATGGATTACAACGGGGTTGAAGAAGATGCTTGACGCATTTGGATGCGGGATCAAGTGGGAGCTACAACATCCATGTGTCGTGTGTCCCTTAGGATCGGACCTAAGACACACACTTGTTTCGGCTAACAAGTGTGGTCTAACTTAGTGGCTCGTGTCTAGTATAATTGTGTATGCTTGTTAATTGATTGTTTGATTATGTGGTTGTTAGATATTAGGATATCAACTTCGTCACATAGAATTAATTAACAAAGCATAAAACGGGTTCTAACAATTATCGGTAATCACGTGACACGTAGTTTAATAAAATGGATTTATTAACTAGCCGTCTCACGCCCATAATAAAATGGTTTTATTATAAATTAGAATTTTGAAAATGGTTTCAAAATAATCATGTTACTAAATGCATGTTAGAACATGATTTAAAGTTTTACAACTAGAATTATTAAAACTAAAAATCCCTTTTAAAATTAAGGATAACAAGTTAAACACCATCCTTTTGTATAACGCTTAACATATTAGTAAGCTCTTAGTGGGAAAAAGGTCACCTAACCGCGTAGAGTAAATTAATATGTTGAGGTAATATTGGCATATAAATGGGAAAAAGGTCACCTAACCATTTGTATGTTGATATTACAAGTTGATACAAGTAGGACGACTTAAATTAGAACCATGTGAAGAGGGTCACCCAAGCATGGGGTCTAATAGGTGTTGATGGGATAAACATGCCGACACGAAATATGATTTCGAACCGGTCCCATAAACTCTAGAAGTTGCAAAAGGGTTTGCAATTGTTATGAATAACTACCTTGATAAACCGACAATGGGAAAAAGGTCACCTAACCGGAGTCGGGTTTATCGTTGGATTCTAGATTTTAATTATTAATTATATTTGGTATATATAAAAGGGTATTAATAATTAAAATAAGTAAAACACTAAAATGAACTTAATTAAAATTCTGCAGATGGCCGCACACGTCGACGACAACATAATCCCTAACGTCCAAAATGTATCTCTCCGATCTATTCTCGCTAAAGACCGGCTTAATCACAATAACTTTTCGGATTGGTTCCGAAATTTAAGGATTGTTCTAAAACAAGAAAAATTATATCATGTTTTGGAAACACCTATCCCCAACGAACCGGAAGAGGGAAGTGAGGTCGAATACATGAATTGGGTCCAACACACGGAAGATTCCATTCAAGTGTCATGCCTCATGTTGGCGACTATGGTTCCCGAAATCCAAAAGGATTTCGAAAACCATAATGCGTACGACATGATTACTCAACTTAAGGAAATGTTCCTTAAGCAATCGAGGGTTGAAAGGTTCGAAACGGTTCGAGCCTTGCATGCATGTAGAATGGATGATAATCAACCAGTTTCAACTTATGTACTTAAGATGAAAAGTTACATTGATCGCCTCGCCAAGCTCAATTGTCCCATCTCAAAAGAGTTAGCAACGGATTTGATCCTTAACTCTTTGTCGAAAAGGTTCGACACTTTCGTGTTAAATTATAATATGAACGGGTGGGACAAAAACATTGGAGAACTTCACTCAATGCTTAAAACAGCCGAGGCGAGCATGGGTAAAAGGGTTTTACCCGTGTTTGCGATCAATGAAGGTGGATCTAAGAATCGATCTCAGCCCAATCCTAAGGCTAAGGTAGCAAAAAGAAAGGGTCCTCCTGTGCACCTTAAGGGTAAGGGCAAGGCACCGGTTATGGCAAAGAAACAAAAGGTTGTGGAACCGAGGGGTCATAAGGATGATCCTTGTTTTGGTTGTGGGGAGACCGGACATTGGAAACGCAATTGCCCGGTCTACCTAAAGGAGCTAAGAGACAAGAGGAATGCGGGGCATGCCTCGGGTAATGTCTTTATGATTAATATTGAGCTAAATCTTATTTCTTCTAACACATGGGTATTGGATACCGGATGTGGAACTCACATTTGCAATTGGTTGCAGGGGTTCAAAAGGAATGAAGACTTAAAGAAGGGCGAAGTGAGTCTTTTCATGGGCAACGGTGCAAGGGTGCACGTGGTCGCTAGAGGAGACTTCACTTTATCGCTTCCAAGTGGTTTGGAAGTTGTTTTGAGGAATGTTTTGTATGCTCCTAGTTTGACTAGGAACATTATTTCCGTGCACCTTCTTAGACAATGTAATTTTGACTTTAAATTTGTAAAATCAGAAATGCATGTATCATCTAATGGTATCTTTTATTTTAAAGCTGTACCAAACAACGGTATTTATGAATTGGTTCATGATAATACCTCAAATAGCTCATTATATCAAACTTCCACCAAAAGACTCAAAAAGGATTTGAGTGATTCCTACATTTGGCATTGTCGCCTTGGACACATAAACAAGAATCGTGTAAATACTCTCCAAAAGAATGGTCTTTTGAAAACAAACGAGTTAGGTTCGTTTGATGAGTGTGAATCTTGTATTCAAGGCAAGATGACCAAAGAGCCTTTCAAATGTACAAATGAAAGGGCTAAGGACTTGTTAGGTATCATACATACGGATGTATGCGGACCTCTCAAGCCCACTAGTAGGAATAGTGAAAAGTACTTCATTACCTTTACCGACGATTTTAGTCGATATGGGTATGTGTATCTAATGAAACACAAACATGAAGCCTTTGAAATGTTCAAGGAATTTAAAAATGAAGTACAAAATCAGCTCGACCGAACAATCAAGGTACTCCGCTCCGATAGAGGAGGCGAATACCTAAGTGATGCTTTTCAAAGTCATCTTAGAGATTGTGGAATTGTTTCACAGCTCACTCCTCCTGGTACTCCTCAACATAACGGAGTATCCGAGAGAAGGAATCGAACACTGTTGGACATGGTTCGATCAATGATGGCACGAAGCTCACTACCACCATCATTTTGGGGATATGCACTACTTACAGCAGCTCGTATTTTGAATATGGCCCCGACCAAAAAGGTGGATCGAACACCCTATGAAGTGTGGCATGGAAAGGTTCCATCCCTTTTATATTTAAGGGTATGGGGATGCAAAGTTTATGTTAAACGTGACACCCCAAATAAGCTTGAGGCTCGATCCATCAAGTGTATCTTCATAGGATACCCAAAGGATGATATAGGATATATATTCTATGATCCTAGTGAACAAAGAGTGTTTGTTTCACGCAAAGGATACTTCTTAGAAACTAAGTTCCTTATGGAAGGACCTAGTGAAAAGAGAGTGGAACTTGAAGAGGTTCAAGAATCACTGGATGATACACAGTTGGTCGATACTAGCTTTCAACACGAGGATGTTGAAGGTGATCAAATGGTTGATCATACACACGTTGCTCGCAGATCTAGTAGGGTTAGTCAACCTCCCGAGAGATATGGATTTCTCGTGGATGGTTGCTACTTGGTCGATTCGGATGAACCGATCTCCTACAAAGATGCTATGTCACAACCTGATTGTGAAAAATGGCTTGAAGCCATGAGCGCCGAGATGCAATCCATGCACGATAACCAAGTTTGGGAATTGGTTGATCGTCCACTTAACTCCAAACTGGTTGGATGTAAGTGGGTCTTCAAGAAGAAGACCGATATGCATGGAAATCTAGATACTTACAAAGCACGACTTGTAGCAAAAGGTTTCACACAAACTCAAGGGATTGATTATGATGAAACCTTCTCGCCGGTCGCGATGCTTAAGTCGATCAGGATATTATTTGCCATTGCAGCTCATTTTGATTATGAGATATGGCAGATGGATGTCAAGACCGCTTTTCTTAATGGATATCTTGAGGAAGATGTCCATATGGTTCAGCCTGAAGGTTTTGTCGATCCATCTAATCCTGACAAAGTATGTAAGTTAAGGAAATCAATCTACGGGTTGAAACAAGCATCACGGATGTGGAATCATCGTTTTAATGAAGAAATCAAAGCGTTTGGTTTCGTCCAAAACGGTGATGAGGCGTGTGTGTATAAATGGGCTAGTGGGAGTATAGTCATGTTCCTTATTTTGTATGTCGATGATATACTTTTATTTGGAAATGATATACCAAGTATGGAAAGCGTTAAAGCGTGGTTAAGTAGTCGTTTCTCAATTAAGGATCTTGGAGAAGCGACATATATCTTGGGAATAAAGGTCTATAGGGATAGACAAAGGAAATTGATCGGACTCAATCAAAGTGCATACATTGATAAAATCCTGAAAAGGTTCAGGATGGAAAACTCTAAGAAAGGTTTGGTACCTATTCCTAGAGGAACCGTGTTAAGCTCATCCCAAAGTCCTAGCTCTAAGGAAGAGCAGGATAGGATGAAGCATGTTCCTTATGCTTCGGCAATAGGATCTATTATGTATGCAATGATGTGCACTAGACCAGACGTCTCGTATGCTTTAAGCATAACGAGTAGATACCAGCACAACCCAGGTGACAGTCATTGGATGGCTGTCAAGAATATATTAAAATACCTTAGAAGGACTAAGGATATGTTTTTAATATATGGGTCTGGTGAGGAGGAACTCGTCGTAAAGGGTTACGTGGATGCGAGTTTCCAAAATGACCGAGATGATTCTCGGTCACAGTCGGGATATGTCTTCATTTTGAATGGAGGCGCTGTCTCTTGGAAGAGTTCGAAGCAGGATGTTGTCGCGTTATCCACTACAGAATCTGAGTACATCGCCGCTTCAATGGCAGCCCAAGAGGCTGCATGGATAAAAAAGTTCATCATGGATCTAGGGATTATCTCTACCATTCAGGAGCCCCTAGAGATATTCTGTGACAATGAGGGTGCTATTGCACAGATCAAGGAGCCTCGTGCTCATCAGAAAACGAGGCACATTGAGCGCAGATTCAACTACATAAGGGATGAAGTTGAAAAGGGAAAGATATGTATTCATAAAGTTCATACCGATCAAAATATTGCGGACCCACTCACGAAGCTCCTCGATAGGCCAAAGCATGAGGGTCATGTTTGTGCATTAGGACTTCGGTATTCTAGTGAGTGGATTTAATCTGTGTTTAGTGTTTGTATAAGAACGAATGTAATGGGTATCTCATGAAAATTAATTATGTTTTAATTATTCAATGAGTTATGTTCTATATTTGCATGTTTAATCCATGAATGACTTATGTTGTTCTAAACGTCCGTAGTCGATCATACTTGTGGGAACAAGTATGAAGGTAAGACTATTATGAACCCGGATTGGTTGATATTCATGTGATGAATATAGGGCATAGGTTTGCCACCAAAGTTCATAGATATTTGTGGGATACAAATATTGGACTGACCCGCTCTCAAGGATCACTGCATGGAGTTAGTGTAACTGATCATAAGTAATCCTTGAGTAAAGGCGAGTATCATTGTGTCCTTTGACCTAAGATGCATATTGGATCTGGTCTTTCATCAAGTCTGATAACTTGACTCTCTTCTTTGTTATTTCGGTAACACGATAACGTGTAAGAAAGAGCTCAGATATCATACGAGATGTCAACAAGGGTGTATGCAGTCAAGATGGGATTTGTTCCTCTTATGTGTTGAGAGTTTAGATGTCTAAGGCCTGTTAAGTTAAATCATTGAGAGAATGATCACTCTGTGTCTCTTCGATTTGACAGGACATCTAGTAACAAAAGGATGTAGTGATAAGACTTACCTATATCATATCAAGTATGGACTTGAAGGGGATGATGTTATTGAATGGCACTTAGTCAAACACACTAGGGATGGTGACCTGTTGTTAGGCGGTATTCACCATTAGCATTAACTTCCTATGAGTCACGTGCAAGTGGGAGATTGTTGGAATACCGTATGCCCGAGACACATAATTAGGTTAATGTGGCTAGCCGTGTTTGATCCAAGTCGGGTCATACCCAATAACGAGTTAGACACACACCAATTATGTATTTGTTGAGATATGATCTATAAAACAAATACAGAACACAACACATTCAGAAATCGGGTTTCTGAATAATTACTTGAAAGTGTTAAATAAATTAATTGGTTAATTTATTTATTCAAATAATTATTATTGGAATGATTATTTAAACATGTGTTCTTTTATAAAATGGTTTATAAAAGATGGGATGTTTATATATTTTATAAGGTATAAAATATATATTATTTAGACATGTATGCCTTACACCCCATACACTTGGTCAAAGTTGGTAAGGACTTGATGGAGGTTGAGTAACTTTTACTTGACCAAAAAAAAACCTAACTTAAGATATGAATGAGATATGATCTCATTTATATAAAGATCAACATACTTTCAAGATATAATAAGTAATCACAACTCTCTCTTTCCCTCTAGCTTTTGGTTCGGCCAAAGTCAAGAAACAAAAGAGGTTCGAGTCTCGGTTTCTCGTGTTCAAGCTTCCTAACATAGCTCGGTGTGTGTTGGAGGCTCGGGGTATCTTCCGTTTGAGGATTTTCCCTTTGAAAGTCTAGCATCAACATCATCATCTTCTTCAACCATCAACTACATCTCTTAAGGAGTTAAGAATGTAAGTTTTACAAGCTTTGATAGTTTAGTTTTTCCGTATTATTTGATCCTTAGTCTCGGGTTTCTAATCTTAAGATTAATGGTAATCTTGAAACAAGAATAAAGGGTTATTCATAGATTAACACACATATGAACTTGTAATATATATATGGATATATGTACATAAAGTTTATAGATAATCACGCTTCCGCCTTTTAATGACTAGTTAAATGATTAACTAAGTCTAAAATATCCATAGAAACCCAACAATAGGGCATGATTCGTCTGGAGGGAAAATAAGAATAATGAGCCGGTATTTAAGGATGACTCTGTATTCAAGTGCTGATATCCGTTGCCCAAGACCTTCAATGGGCACAACAGTCAAAAAATCTTGGGCATGAGCCCCCTTGAGACAAGCAAAAACTGCCTTTTGTCTCGGAGTCATATCGAATCGCTCCTCCAAATCATGTACGTGTTTACCATAAAGAGCGCTCGCCAAGGTTTGTTGAGGTTTCTTGGGGGCGGTCTCCTTATCAGTAAAACCGCCTAGATCAAGGCCCGGGAGAGTTGTTTCAATATTACCAAGTGCAAGGGAGTGGTCAGTATCTACCCCCATAACACCAGCGCTTCGCAAGATGTGATCCCGCAATTTCCACGACTGGGCCCTGGAAGCCACAAAGGCATATGCGGAGACATCCTCAGCCGAGAAAATTCCTAAGCCTCCGCAACGCATAGGGAAGGAAGCCAACCTCCACTGGAGGCCCCCAAAGTGCGGTCCTCCACACACAACAATATCTTCAATTGCCCCCCGTATGCTCACATCAAAGATGGCCACAACCTCTTTGACATGTTCAGGTTGACATGTTCAGGTTGACATTTCTAGAGCCCAAACACTAACTTAGCAACCCCCATGCACGAACGAAACAAAAGAAGCTCACTTTGGGGGTCCCTAAGGTCCGACAGGTGTTTCATAAGTTCAACCGCCCCCAAAGATCTTTTATTTGCCATAGACCGAATGAACCCCGCATCCCGACTAACCGCTCCCCCCTGAAGTTTAACTCCCCTCACAGGACTGCTAATCTTGCTAGGGAATAAACCCGACACATTCTTCGAACCATTGCATGACGGCCAAAAAATCACCGTTTTCTGAATATTAAGCCTAAGCCCCAAAGACACTCCCCTTAGCGAATAATGCCCAACACCCTAGCAATCTCCTCAGCCTTTCCAATGATAGTACCATCGTCTAAATACCAAGCATGGAAGGGCAAGGAACAGGTCCCCTGCACCCTATGGATGAGCGGATGGAGAACTAACTCAAAAAGAAGAGGGCCAAGGGGGTCCCCTTGCTGCACCCCAGTAAAAGCCCCAATATGAGTATCCCTCACATATAACCTGGCGGGTTGGGCATATAAAAACTGGACCCATGGGAAGATAGATGGACATCTGCAGCTAACTTCCCTGAGAAGGGTTGTCTGGTCCACCTTGTTGAAGGCGTTAGAAAAATCAATAGTGAGCATACCCAGGGACCCGTCAGAATGGAACGCGCTCAGAAACCTGTTAGCACTATGCAGTACCGCTTCCTCCCCATTAGGGATCCCAACCCCGAATTGAAAATCCCCTAGATAAGCAGCCACCTCTTTCCCCACTTTACGCATAGCGACTTTCGACACCAATCTTCTCCAAATGCCTCCAACCGCGATGGGTCTAATTCCATTGTTAGGCTTCAACAGGGGGTCAACGGCGCCGAAGCAATGAACTCTGCTAGAACTTTAGGACAAAGTCCCCCAAGCCATAAGTTGAAAACATCAGTGATAGCCTTTAGGACCCCGGAGGCGGTTGGAGACCCCTGGCCACAGAAAGCGTCTAAAATATGTTGGGCCCGCAAACCATCCCTCCCACAAGATGTACCTTTCGGGAAGGTTTTAATACATTCCAACACACACTTACCGTCCACCTGCAAGGCTGGTTCCGATGGCACGACGGAGGGCAAGGTCGGAGGGTCCACCACATGGTGTTTATCTATCAAGGCTCTCAAGGTATCCCCCCCCCCCCCCCCCCCCCCCCCGCAGGCGCAACCCCGGATGAACACAGGACTTTGACTACCGCTGTGTAATGGCCATACGCTACCTTCCGGAGGCACTGCTTAATATTGCCCCCTCCTTCTTCTTTACCTTGGCCATCCCACATCACAGGGAGTTCAAGGAGGGGTAGCACCAACTCTTCTAAACCTGCCCCTTCTTTCCTAATAGCCAAAGCCCGCATAATGGATTTACATTGAAGCGATTTCCTGTTACCTTACCTTCGTTCCTGTCTAGTAGCCGGTTTGACAACACGTAACGTACAGCGAGGCAACAACAAAAGTTTAACCCATGCCTCAATAGATCAGGGGGCATCCACCACTTTACGGAGCCCCCGTGACAAGGCCTGGGCGAAAACCATGCGGCAAGCGGACGGGATACTCTTGACAGTAGCAATACGAAGGGCGAGAATGCGCTCAAGGGGAGAGGCACCTATCACAATTGTCTCAGAAGGACCACACCCAAGTTCCACCTGCGAATCGCGGGATTGAGGGATCCCCACAATTAATCATAGACACGTTTTCGAGTGTTTCTTGGGTTTGTAGATTCAACCAACTGAACATGTGTAAATACAAACTCCAATGGAGTCACATTGGTTCCAGTCACTGCTCCTCAACAATTAGTTCCGCCCTTTCGGAAAGGCAATCTTGATTTAGAGTTCCTAAAAGTTTCATTATGAATTTAAAATATACGTGTCAGCAATAATTACATATGCATAAGGTATTCTTGATTTTAGTGTTCTTGAAAGTTTCATTATCATATATATATAAGCTAGCCTTATAACAATAAATTACAATACATCGGTTCTCACGTAAAACTGTCTTTGATAACCAATAGCCGATTTGCTTACCACAAGCACTTTATTAATCTTAATTTGTCTGGTTTTTATTGTTCATTGTTTCTTTCTGAAATTGTTTGTGTTTTTTTTAACAGATCAATTGATCGTTTTTTGTTATCAGTACCATCATTGATAGTTTTTGTTAGGTAAAGAGTTGGCAATCTATTTGTGTATTCTTTCTTGATTTTCGGTTTTATGATCAATTCTTGTAGTCTTTGTTAATTTTTTCTATTTAATACCTTGCAGGCATATAATTCTATTGTTAGCTGTGGATCTGCTTCGCCTCTTGGTGTTCTTCACCAGGTTTTTTATTATTTAATCTTTTTTAGTGTTTTATGCTTATGTTTTGCCTTTCTTTTCGTGGGGCCTAGAGGACTAGCTGATAGTAGTGATCATTTATCGGTATTAATTATGTTCTTTCGTTCATAATATTTTTCAGATTAGACGTAAAGAAACATCATTAGTGGCTCTCAAATTGTAGAGCTAGGGACTTCTTTGAAAGACTTAGCAACTGGTACCCTATAACTTACTAATGTTTATACTTATAGTTTATAACTTTATTTGCTCACCAAAATATATTTTTGTACTGAATTATATGCCTTTTAGGTAAAAGTTAAGATTAACCTTTTCAAGTAAATGAAATTACCAGTTTATCATTGAGAGTTTTAAGACTTACACAGAAATTAGTTTACATATACACATATTTATGTGACCCAATTGGCAGATTATGAACTATGTGCAATCTACAGTTTGTATTTGATTGAAGCTAATCAAAAGCTCAAGTCTATGTAACAGGGTAAAAGATTTCTTATTTACACTAGTAATGAAACTGTCCTTAATTTAGACTTTAACCTAATCTCGCCGACCCGCTTTGACCGGTTTAAAAAAAACAAGCTATGTAACCGACCAGATATATATGAGTTGACCCATTAACCAACCAACTTATAAGATACGATGATTATTTATCTTACTTTAGGATCGTCAAGTTCCAACAAACATGTAAGTTGTTAGGACTTGGGTGTGTGAAAAAAAAAATATGATGAGCAAAATGATTAAGAATAATATAGTTTTTTATTAATACATCAAAAATTGTAAATCTTACACCAATACCATGTCAACTATAAACGTGTAGACTTTAAAAACGAATACAAAAATAGAGTAACATAATAGAAAATAAAGAATAATGAGTTTATCAAATCACACATTTATATCATTCGATTTTCATTCTATCAGCAATCCTTTGGTGGCTCTGCTGCCGCCGGAGCTGCCACCTCCTCTACCGGAGCCTTTACTTCAGTCTCGGCTACCACTTCGTCTTTTTTCTCTTCCTCAGCGACGGTCTCCACAGCAACATCCTTATCTTTCGTTTCCTTCTCCTCCACAACTATGAAAGTTGAGACCTTCTCAAATACAAAGGTAATCGGTCCTTGAACAAGTGTTGGCCCGAATTTGGAACATGCTTCGTGAACTGGTTTTGACCCTGGAAACTCTACAAAATAGATTAAACTTTATTTAAGTAAGCAGCCTAACGGTACTGTCGAAGCATGAAATGAACCTGACCTGATCCATGACGATGTTTCCACGGATTTTCGAGATGAACGAACCACGTCTTGATCTTCTTCTCCGGTTGCTTGAGACATGCAAAGGTTTTTCGGGGGTATGGAGGTGACTGCTAAGAAATCTCAAAAATCTCTTGTTTACAGACACAAAAAGTGGTGGTGGCTCTTATTGAGCATGACCCCTTAATAAGGAGGTGGAGATCTCCTTATATAGAGAGCCTCATGGCCACCATCATGGTACCCTAATGGGCCTAGCCCAGTTAGGGTTACCTCTACAAAAACCCCTCAGCCCAATAACATTGTATTAGTCCATATAATAAAATAAGCCAAACATAATAAATTTAGGGTCGTAAAACCGGGTTTAATACCATACCCCTACAAGCCCCCCAATGTAGCATCTGCCCCGATCCGACCCGACCCAGGTACCCGTTTCTCTGACCCGATCTCTCTCTTTTATGATTTAATATTTATTTATACTTATATTTTACTTTTAATAATAATATATATTTTCCTTCCCGCCTCTTCCTTCTCTCTTTCCGCCTTCTTTTCCCTCTTGTCGCCGTCCCGCCCTTACGCCTTGTTTCCCTCTTTTTCTTCTAACTCTTTGCTTGTCCTTTGTTCCTTCCCGCCTAAGGTTGTCTGCGCAGCTCCACGCGCCAGACCCCTTACAAGGAATCCTGCGTGAAGACCACCTGTTACAGCGATACGCGAGACGAACTCTTCTCGCAGCGCGCTAAGAATTATAATTCTTCTCGCAGCGCGCGAAGAACGGTAGTTCTTCCCGCGACGCGCTAAGGATTTGTAGTTCTTCTCGCAGCGCGCTAAGAATCGTAGTTCATCCCTCGACGCGCGAAGAATTATAGTTCTTCCCGCGGCGCGCTAGGAATTGTAGTTCCTCCCGCGGCGCGCTAGGAATTGTGATTCTTCCCGCGGCGCGCTAAGAAATGTGATTCTTCCCGCGGCGCGCCTTAGCCTTCTCGCGCTAAACCCTTGAGTTTTCTTCTGTTTAATCTAGCCGTTTGCTTTTGTGTTGTCTTATCTTTTGTGCTGTTGACCTAATCTGCTTCATGTCTGAAAAGTTACTTTCGGCGCAGCATGCGCACCAACCCCATTGGTTGGCAGAAAAAGTGACTGACATTATCTTTTGAGATCTGCTTTTTCCTTGCTTGACCGGTACCTTTTTCTGATCCGCCCATGCTTTTTACTATTCCCTGTCAGCCTTTTTCTCTTTTTCCCTGCTGCCATATCTTTTGATATCTTTTGCTTTTGGAATCTTTTACTTTTTGAGATCTTTTCCCCTTTTTCTAGGGATTGTGTTCCCTAGGGTTTCTCTATAAATAATAATAGTATTATTTTTCCTAACACTACACACACAAAACACTTAATCTCTCCTGTTCTCTTGCTCCTTGCTCTCTCTGCCGCCTCCTCTCTGCCTCCGTCTTCCTCCCTGTTCTACCCTGCTTTTCCGGTAATATATATTATATATAATTATTTACTTATTAATTATGCTAACTTATAATCAAGACTTAAAACAAATCATTAAAACAATAATCTTGTTTATAGGTTAACTTGTGCTTGTTTAAAGTTGGTTCTTGCTTTATCTTACACCGCATCGTTTATCAAGTGAGTAATCTCGTACCTAATCCCTTTTTATTTTTAATGTTTTGGGATGTTCATGTGTTCGTACAAACTTGAGTCTTAAACTTGTTTATGAACTTTAGTCGCGCAGTATCCCATGTGTTGAGGACGTTTACTTGGCTGTTTATTTGTATGTTTGTATCATTAACCGCTTTGGTCGGCCTATTCCGAAGTTTTCATGGATCCATTAGATGAACACGGGAGACCTATCGTTTACGGTTTTCTTTGTTTACACTTGCACAGATGTTTTCTCGTTTTTGTGCTCAATTGGGAGCACGGATTGAACTATGAACTATGAGCTATGATCTATTTAGGCTTGATCACAATCTGATTGCACCCTTGTTAAACACCAGACATACACGTGTTGCGCGCAGATTTATTGTTACCTATGTATTGTATTAAACTTGATTTCTCACCAACACGCAAGTGTTTGACGTTTATTTTAACACATGTTCAGGTTTGCAGTAGCTGTTTTGGAGCTTGTGGACACATAGGAAGTTTTCTTTATTTTGGACCTAGATTAAAATGTATCAAGACAAGTTTTTGCTGTTCGAATATTATGATTTATAATATATTGATTTATGATGATTTATGTTATCTTGTGTTTACTCTGCGCGTGCGCGAATGAATGTATTTATTAAATATTGACACCCAATAGTGTCACGAGTAATGAAACAATATGTGGCGCCCCGATGTATAATCCGCCTTTGGTCGGGGTGTTACAGATTGGTATCAGAGCTCGTTGACTTTAGGATAGGTGGTTAGACGTAACGGCCTAGAATACCTAAGAGTCCCTTCTCGCGCATGAGAGAAATCTCATGTTTGCGCGCTTATTGTTAATTACTCGTTGTTTATAAATATGCTCGCGCTTGCGCAGTATATGACTTTATGTTTTATTCCGCGATATTTCGATTTTTATTGATTTTACTTACATATTCGTTTGTGGGATTTGAAAATCCGAAAAGTCATGGTGATACATGAATAGTTGATTTTCAATTTCCATTTACGATTATGTTCTGAGGTTGGAGACTTGAAAAGTCATGGTGATACATGAATTGTCAACCTCCAATACTCATTTTCTTGTAGTTTTATATTGAAGATTGAAAAGTCATGGTGATACATGAATCGTCAATCTCCAATACTCGTTTGCTCGTATATTTTAAATTGGGAATTCGGAAAGTCATGGTGATACATGAATTGTCGATTTCTGATTCGAATTTGTTACCTTTATTAAGTCTGCATTTAGGGTCATTTATTTTACTTTAACTTTTGACAGTAACTGACTCCGTGAAACCAAGCTTTTCGAGGTTATACTTTGCGCTAAAACCAAGATATTAACTAAAATTAAAATTTTTATAGAATGCCTCCGCTATCTCGCCGATTTCAGAGAAGAGAAGCCTCGCGCATGCGTAGACAGCAACGTTCCCAGGAAATGGCCGCCGCAATAGCCCAAGCTTTGAGCCAAAACAATACCAACACCTCTGGTTACAACATTAAATCCTTTAACGCGGGTAACCCTCCAAAGTTCACAGGTCTTGAAGGAGCCACCGTGATGCTCCAGTGGCTTGAGAAAATAGAAAACACTTTCCTCCATACCCAATGCCCCTCAGACAGACGAACCCTGTATGCTTCCAGTGTCCTGGAATCTAGAGCGCTTACATGGTGGAATGGAGTAGCTCATGCGCGTGGCGCAGAAGCTGCTTCCAGCATGCTTTGGGAGGAATTTAAGGAAATTCTGACGCGAGAATTCTGCCCTCCCAACGAAGTTAAGCGCTTGGAGGAAGAATTCTGGAACTTGAAGCAATACAGCGGTGAAGCGCGCGAGTACGCGACGCGCTTCCATGAACTAAGCCTGCTTGTCCCTCACCTTGTTACCCCTTCCCGCCGAGCCATAGAGAAATTCCTTGGGGGTCTCCCCATGGAAATTCAAGATTCTGTATGGGCCAGAAACCCAGTAACCCTCTCTGACGCCATCGAGTTGGCCGCTGTGCTCAGCGACAACCATGTCAGAGCAGGAACCCTGTTCCTGCGGGGAACAGAAAAGACCAAACTCACCAAGACAGCCCCTGAACCAACAGAAACCAAACCAGAACCCTCAAACCGTAACAACCTCAAGCGCAGGCGCAAGGCCTATGCGCTTACCAACCCGCCCATAGTCCAGCAACCCATCTACCAACCTCCAGTTTATGCGCCTAACCCACTGTCAGCCGACACAACACCTCCTATAGTCCACAACTATGCCTTAACCAATCCAGCACTCCCTGCCCTGCCACCTAAGAAACCTTATACAGGAAATCAACCCTTTTGCCCAACCTGTAGACTTCACCACCCAACCCAAACCCCGTGTCGTCAATGTAACCGATGTGGCCGCGTTGGTCACTCTGCTGAGTTCTGTAGAATCCTTCCCGCCAATCCAATTGCGCCAACACCACCAGTCTACCCGCAGAACCCACAACCAACCTACCAAAATCCACGACCCAGGTCGTGCTATAACTGCGGTGATCCCAGTCATTTCCGGAACGCGTGCCCAAGGCTACAAGTTCAGATTACACAAGCGAATCCGGTGAACCAGATTTCGAACCAAGTGACACGCGGACGAGCTTTTAACATAACCGCGCACCAAGCGCAAGCGAATAATGACGTAGTTAATGGTACATTTTTGCTTAACGGATTTTATGCTTCTGTACTTTTTGATACTGGCGCCGATCGAAGTTTTATTTCTCGCGCGTTTGAGCAGAAGCTTGCGCGACCGCGCAACGATTTAAAAGAAAATTTTTCAGTTGAATTGGCTAATGGCGAAACTGTTTTAATTAACTCAGTGATTAAAGATTGCACGCTTAACCTTAACGAAAACGATTTTCTGATCGACCTCATCCCCATGCCTCTTGGAAGCTTTGATGTTATTATTGGTATGGACTGGCTTACGCATAATCGCGCCGAAGTTATTTGCGCCAAGAAGATGATTCGCATACCTCGAGAAAATGGTGATCTTCATATCTACGGCGAGAAACCCTCCAGTGGTCTTAAACTTATGTCTTGCGCCGAAGCCCGAAGGCTCATGCGGAAAAGGTGTATTGCATTCTTAGCCCATGTGGTTAAACCTGCTGAAGAAAAGAAGCTTCGCGATATCCCCATTGTGCGTGACTTCCCTGAAGTTTTTCCCGATGATCTTCCTGGTATCCCTCCCGCTCGTGAAGTCGAGTTCCGTATTGATCTTGTCCCTGGTGCTTCCCCCGTAGCTAAATCTCCTTACCGTCTTGCGCCCGCTGAGATTCAAGAATTGGCAAGTCAACTTCAAGAGTTGACCGCTAAAGGATTCATTCGCCCTAGCTCTTCGCCCTGGGGTGCTCCGGTGTTGTTCGTTAAAAAGAAAGATGGTACGTTTCGCATGTGTATCGATTACCGCGAATTGAACAAACTCACCATTAAGAACCGGTATCCCTTACCGCGTATTGACGACCTCTTTGATCAACTCCAAGGTGCCTCTTGTTTCTCCAAGATCGATCTCCGCTCTGGCTATCACCAGTTGCGCATCCGCGATGAAGATGTTCCGAAGACTGCTTTTCGAACTCGTTATGGCCATTTTGAATTCTTGGTCATGTCCTTCGGTCTAACCAACGCACCCGCCGTTTTCATGGATCTAATGAATCGGGTGTGTAGGCCCTTCCTGGATAAATTCGTGATCGTGTTTATCGATGATGTTCTGGTGTATTCTAAGACCAAGGCCGAGCATGAGCAACATCTCCGATTGGTGTTGCAAAAGCTTAGAGCCGAGCAGCTCTTTGCCAAGCTTTCCAAGTGTGAATTCTGGTCTGATGAAGTACAGTTTCTTGGTCATGTGGTGAACAAGATGGGTATTCATGTCGACCCATCCAAAATTGAAGCAATCAAGAACTGGATTACGCCATCTACTCCTACCGAGATCCGTTCCTTTCTGGGCTTAGCTGGTTACTACCGGCGATTTATTTCGAACTTCTCAAAGATCGCATTGCCTTTAACAGCTCTAACGCACAAAGGTAAACCGTATATTTGGGGCTCGAAGCAAGAAGAAGCCTTTCTAACGCTCAAGCGTTTGTTGTGTGAAGCTCCTGTTCTTGCGCTACCTGAGGGTAATGATGATTTTGTCGTGTACTGCGATGCCTCCAACCAAGGTCTCGGTTGTGTTCTTATGCAACGAGGCAAGGTTATCGCTTACGCATCAAGGCAACTTAAGGTTCATGAAAAGAATTATACAACTCACGATCTCGAACTTGGTGCAGTCGTATTTGCCTTGAAGATCTGGAGACACTACCTTTATGGCACTAAGTGTATCCTCTACACTGACCATAAAAGCCTTCAGCATATCTTCGGTCAGAAGGAACTTAACATGAGACAACGCCGATGGAACGAACTCATCAGCGATTACGATTGTGAGATCCGGTATCATCCTGGTAAGGCTAATGTGGTAGCCGATGCGCTCAGCCGAAAACCCTGCCAGCTTAACTGTATCTTGCCGCGCACGCAGCTTCACTTCGCCCCGATCCAAAGCAACCTTGAATCGCGCATTCGTGACGCGCAGCGCGCATCCATCAGTAATGGTAACCTTCGCGCCGAGTTAGCGTGTGGCGCGGAAGCGCATTTTGTGCCCAATCTGAGTGGAATTCTCTGTTATCTTAATCGCATCTGGATTCCCTTTGATGAGAATCTTCGCGCTGATATCCTGAGTGAAGCGCACAAATCTCGATATTCTATTCATCCCGGCGCTGATAAGATGTACAAGGATTTGCGCATAACTTATTGGTGGCCCGGTATGAAGAAGGATATTGCTGTGTTCGTAGCTAGATGCCTGACTTGTTCTAAGGTAAAAGCTGAACACCAACGCCCGTCTGGTTTGCTCGAACAACCAGAAATTCCTACGTGGAAATGGGAATGTGTAGCGATGGACTTTATTACCAAGTTACCTTTGACAGCAAGCAAACATGATAGCATTTGGGTAATAGTGGATCGTTTGACTAAGTCTGCTCACTTTCTGCCCATTCGTGAAAACTACCGTGTTGAGCAACTCGCGCAGCTTTATGTCAAGGAAATTGTCTGCCGCCATGGTACTCCTTTGAGCATCATATCCGATCGCGATGGCCGTTTTATATCTCGCTTTTGGAAATCTCTCCAATCTGCGCTAGGAACTCGCTTGGACATGAGTACGGCATATCATCCCCAGACTGACGGTCAGTCTGAGCCAACTATTCAAACTCTTGAGGATATGCTCCGATCTTGTGTTCTTGATTTTGGAGGTAATTGGGATTCGCACCTGCCTTTGATCGAGTTCTCTTATAATAACAGCTATCATTCCAGTATCGGTATGGCCCCATTTGAAGCACTTTACGGTCGTAAATGCCGCTCCCCGATTTGTTGGAGCGAAGTGGGTGAAGCTCAAATCACAGGACCCGAACTTGTTCAAGAGACAACCGATAAAATCGCCAAGATCCGTGATCATCTGCTGACTGCCAGAAGCCGACAGAAGAGTTACGCAGATCGTAGGCGGAAGCCTCTCGAATTTCAAGTTGGTGATCTTGTTCTCCTCAAAGTGTCGCCCTGGAAGGGTGTTGTCCGCTTTGGGAAGAAAGGTAAGCTTGCTCCTCGTTATGTTGGTCCATTCAAGATTCTCGCGCGTGTGGGAAAAGTTGCCTACAGACTTGACCTGCCGCCCGCGCTCAGTAATGTGCATCCAACGTTCCATGTATCCAATCTCAAGAAGTGTTTAGCTGACGAGAACCTTCACATTCCACTTGATGAAGTTCAAGTTGATGAATCTATGCATTTCGTTGAGAAGCCTGTTGAGATTATGGATCGCGAGGTTAAGCAAACCAAGCGCAGTCGCATCCCTATCGTGAAAGTTCGCTGGGAGTCCAAGCGCGGAGCCGAGTTTACATGGGAAAGGGAAGATCAAATGAAGATCAAGTACCCACACCTGTTCTCTGCGCAACCTACTTCGAGATAAATTTCGGGACGAAATTTCTTAAAGTAGGGGAGACTGTAGCATCTGCCCCGATCCGACCCGACCCAGGTACCCGTTTCTCTGACCCGATCTCTCTCTTTTATGATTTAATATTTATTTATACTTATATTTTACTTTTAATAATAATATATATTTTCCTTCCCGCCTCTTCCTTCTCTCTTTCCGCCTTCTTTTCCCTCTTGTCGCCGTCCCGCCCTTACGCCTTGTTTCCCTCTTTTTCTTCTAACTCTTTGCTTGTCCTTTGTTCCTTCCCGCCTAAGGTTGTCTGCGCAGCTCCACGCGCCAGACCCCTTACAAGGAATCCTGCGTGAAGACCACCTGTTACAGCGATACGCGAGACGAACTCTTCTCGCAGCGCGCTAAGAATTATAATTCTTCTCGCAGCGCGCGAAGAACGGTAGTTCTTCCCGCGACGCGCTAAGGATTTGTAGTTCTTCTCGCAGCGCGCTAAGAATCGTAGTTCATCCCTCGACGCGCGAAGAATTATAGTTCTTCCCGCGGCGCGCTAGGAATTGTAGTTCCTCCCGCGGCGCGCTAGGAATTGTGATTCTTCCCGCGGCGCGCTAAGAAATGTGATTCTTCCCGCGGCGCGCCTTAGCCTTCTCGCGCTAAACCCTTGAGTTTTCTTCTGTTTAATCTAGCCGTTTGCTTTTGTGTTGTCTTATCTTTTGTGCTGTTGACCTAATCTGCTTCATGTCTGAAAAGTTACTTTCGGCGCAGCATGCGCACCAACCCCATTGGTTGGCAGAAAAAGTGACTGACATTATCTTTTGAGATCTGCTTTTTCCTTGCTTGACCGGTACCTTTTTCTGATCCGCCCATGCTTTTTACTATTCCCTGTCAGCCTTTTTCTCTTTTTCCCTGCTGCCATATCTTTTGATATCTTTTGCTTTTGGAATCTTTTACTTTTTGAGATCTTTTCCCCTTTTTCTAGGGATTGTGTTCCCTAGGGTTTCTCTATAAATAATAATAGTATTATTTTTCCTAACACTACACACACAAAACACTTAATCTCTCCTGTTCTCTTGCTCCTTGCTCTCTCTGCCGCCTCCTCTCTGCCTCCGTCTTCCTCCCTGTTCTACCCTGCTTTTCCGGTAATATATATTATATATAATAATTTACTTATTAATTATGCTAACTTATAATCAAGACTTAAAACAAATCATTAAAACAATAATCTTGTTTATAGGTTAACTTGTGCTTGTTTAAAGTTGGTTCTTGCTTTATCTTACACCGCATCGTTTATCAAGTGAGTAATCTCGTACCTAATCCCTTTTTATTTTTAATGTTTTGGGATGTTCATGTGTTCGTACAAACTTGAGTCTTAAACTTGTTTATGAACTTTAGTCGCGCAGTATCCCATGTGTTGAGGACGTTTACTTGGCTGTTTATTTGTATGTGTGTATCATTAACCGCTTTGTTCGGCCTATTCCGAAGTTTTCATGGATCCATTAGATGAACACGGGAGACCTATCGTTTACGGTTTTCTTTGTTTACACTTGCACAGATGTTTTCTCGTTTTTGTGCTCAATTGGGAGCACGGATTGAACTATGAACTATGAGCTATGATCTATTTAGGCTTGATCACAATCTGATTGCACCCTTGTTAAACACCAGACATACACGTGTTGCGCGCAGATTTATTGTTACCTATGTATTGTATTAAACTTGATTTCTCACCAACACGCAAGTGTTTGACGTTTATTTTAACACATGTTCAGGTTTGCAGTAGCTGTTTTGGAGCTTGTGGACACATAGGAAGTTTTCTTTATTTTGGACCTAGATTAAAATGTATCAAGACAAGTTTTTGCTGTTCGAATATTATGATTTATAATATATTGATTTATGATGATTTATGTTATCTTGTGTTTACTCTGCGCGTGCGCGAATGAATGTATTTATTAAATATTGACACCCAATAGTGTCACGAGTAATGAAACAATATGTGGCGCCCCGATGTATAATCCGCCTTTGGTCGGGGTGTTACACCCAAGTCCAGCGTTGCTCCTGGGCGCGCAAGCGTCTAGGTGGAGCGCTGGACTTTATGAGGTGTGTTAGGCCATGAGGCGGTTTTTTTCCCTTTTCTTCGGCCTTGTCTTTATTGTCTTTGAGTTTTGGGAGGTTTTCTTCATGATGTTGACATGTTGTGGTCTTTTTGATAATGATGGTGCCCTGGCGTGAATGAGATATAGCACGCATTATAACAATAGTGGCGCGAGGCCTGATAAAAGGTAGAGCGCGCATCTCGATAATAATGTAACATAACTTGCGCGCGAGGCAGCTTACGAGTTATGAGAATAATAAAGCTTGCGCGCGAGGCGACTTATGAGCTATAAGAATAATAAAGCTTGCGCGCGAGGCGACTTATGAGCTATAAGAATAATAAAGCTTGCGCGTGAGGCGACTTACGAGCTATAAGAATAATGAAGCTTGCGCGCGAGGCGACTTATAAGCTATGAGTAATGAAGCCTGCGTGAATTGCGGCTTACGAGCTATAATAATAATGATGACTGGCCCACAAGGGCCTCTTTTACGCAGGATGACTATCCCAGCTTGTCTTCAAAATAATAATGGAGGCACAAACGGCCTTAGTAATAATGTTATGGGTGCTTGTGCGACTCGTAGCCGAACATTGGCGCGTGGCCGTTTGGGATATTGTTAGGCTCCCGCCCTAAGATTCGGATGTCTACCATCGTGATAATGCAGTGGTGGTATACCACGATAGTCCCCTAGTTCATTGCTGCTAAATGAGGTTGTCCTTATCCTGATTTGAGATTAGACTATTCTCATTTGCTGTGTCGCTTGCGCATAGGCTTTGGCTTTGTGTTATGCGCCACCGCAGATGTTGCATGCGCGTGCGCGTAGACTTTATGTCCCGCGCCACGCGCAGATGTTGCATGCTCGTGCGCGTAGACTTTATGTCCCGCGCCACGCGCAGATGTTGCATGCGCGTGCGCGTAGACTTTGTGTCCCGCGCCACGCGCATGTGTTGCATGCGCGTGCGCGTAGAGTTTGTGTCCCGCGCCACGTGCAGGTGTTGCATGCGCGTGCGCGTAGACTTTGTGTCCCGCGCCACGCGTAGGTGTTGCATGCGCGTGCGCGTAGACTTTATGTCATGCGCCATACGCAGATGTTACGTGCACTGATGTGATGTGTGAGCATGTGATGCGTGACTGCGCTCAAGCATCATGGTGGTGCGCATGTTGAACGTAGCAGAGCCGCGTTAGGTCTTGTATTCGGCGCGAAGCCGCATGGGTTTATGAGGATTCCCAACCTTTAAGTTTGGCGCTTGGCCTGATGGGTTTATGAGGATTCCCATCCTTTAAGTTTGGCGCGTAGCCATATGGGAAATTATGAGGATTCCCAACCTTTAAGTATGGCGTGTAGCCATATGGGATATTATGAGGATTCCCAACCTTTAAGTATGGCGTGTAGCCATATGGGATATTATGAGGATTCCCAACCTTTAAGTATGGCGTGTAGCCATATGGGATATTATGAGGATTCCCAACCTTTAAGTATGGCGTGTAGCCATATGGGATATTATGAGGATTCCCAACCTTTAAGTTTGGCGCGTGGCCTAATGCGCGCATGCACGGCGATGGAGTGGTGACTCGCGAGCGCGCGTGCGTGGCGGAGGTCTCTTGCGCAAAACCCACATGGTGGTTTCCGCGGTGGTTTCCACGGGCGCTCACGCATGTCGGCGGAATGGTGACCCGCTGGCGAGCATGCGTGGTGGCAGTCTTTTGCGCAAAACCCACATGGTGGAGGTCTTTTGCGCGAAACCCACATGGTGGTTCCCGCGGCGACACATGCATGGCTGCGGAGTGAGAATCCGCGGGCGCGCGTACATGGCGGCGGAAGTCTGGTAATTTTTGGATCTGCAATTTAAGAGTTAGATCTGCAATTTTAAACCTAAAATCCAGGTCTGTAATCTAGATCTAGATCTGTAAATCAGCTCTAGATAGATCTGAAGCTCGGAGCGGATTTAAAACCATCACAGATCCGGAGACTTGATCATTCGAATCAGGCACTTTCTTTTTGCACAGATCTGGAAGCCTCCTTTAGATCTATGGATCTTTTTGAGCTTTAATAGAACAAGCCTTGAAGCCTTTTTCTGTAAACTTCCAGATCTGGGTTTTTCCTGGGAGAGATCTGACAGCCGAGAGGGAGATCGAAGGGTAGTTCGTTGCCGTCCCACGGATGGCGCCAATGTCGAAGCATGAAATGAACCTGACCTGATCCATGACGATGTTTCCACGGATTTTCGAGATGAACGAACCACGTCTTGATCTTCTTCTCCGGTTGCTTGAGACCTGCAATGGTTTTTCGGGGGTGTGGAGGTGACTGCTAAGAAATCTCAAAGATCTCTTGTTTACAGACACAAAAAGTGGTGGTGGCTCTTATTGAGCATGACCCCTTAATAAGGAGGTGGAGATCTCCTTATATAGAGAGCCTCATGGCCACCATCATGGTACCCTAATGGGCCTAGCCCAGTTAGGGTTACCTCCACAAAACCCCCTCAGCCCAATAACATTGTATTAGTCCATATAATAAAATAAGCCAAACATAATAAATTTAGGGTCGTAAAACCGGGTTTAATACCATACCCCTACAGGTACCAAGATATATTATATGTTGTTCATCCTATATATATGGTTAAGAGTTGTTTCCCATGGTGACATATATATAATTTTAGAAGTAGTTTTAAAAGGTGTGTGAGTTTGTCGTAAAAAGTAAATATATGTGATTTGTTGTGTAAAACTGAATAGCAAAAAGTTTCGGTCGTAATTTGGTGGCTAAGCGACGAAAGCTTGATCGCAAAATCTATATTGTTTCGGTCGCAAAGTCACTTGCCACCAGGGTTTAAGTGACTGCCAAACCGGCCACAAAAGGGTATTTGAGACTGTGTTTCGTTTTCTAGCAGCGATTTTTTAGGTACCGATTTTGGAGAGTTCTTCAAGAAATTTGGTAACTCCAGTGGCATTCTTTTTCAAGGCAGCATCCTTAGGTTCCTTAATCAACTCCTGTTAATTATTTAAGTCACAAAACAACATTAATTTAAAAATATTCGAACTTAGATAAAAAAAGCTAAAAATACAAGTAAAGTTAATCACTTGTGGACCTTTATTTGAGTAGCAGAAGCTTCATAGATCTCGATTACTTTAGTTTGGAGTTCACTTTTCTTCTCTTCAAATTCTTTGGTATATCCTTCCTGCATGGACATGCATATATACATATGAGTATAAATATATTCGTAATCAAACCTAAAAGAAACAAAGAGCTAGATCAACCTTAGCTTCATCGAAGGACTTGCAAGCCTCGGCTGCCGCGAGTTTCTTCGTGTTGTTCTTCTCGAAGATCTTCTTAAACTTTGGTACGACTGTAGACTTCCAGTAACCCATCTTCTAATTCGATTTCGATTTATATGATCAAAGTCAACCTACGAATACAAATCCCCACATTCAACTTGATAGCTAGTTATTGTGTTTTGTTTAGACATTATCATAAAGATAAGAACATACCTTAATTAATTAGAAACAAATTCTGTAGTAGTGGGTTGGTATTTTAGAGTTGTTGATGGACAAGAAGAACTGAAGAGACTTAGTGTGTTATATGTGCTTTCTCCTCAACCATATGCACTTATTTTATTCTTATTCTTCCCTTTTTATCCCCACACTTTCCTTTTATTACATGTCTGACCAATTCGAATTAATATGTTAATAAGTTAAAAATCCATATTGTCTTTTGGATCAAGTATCCTAGGATATCTGTTCATTTTTTTTACCTTCTTTCAGATTATATATGGAGCTAAATCAAGAGTTAGCGTAGCCGTATTGAAAGAGGTGAGTTAATATAATAATTTGGGTTACGAGGTGAGTTATGGGGCGCCTGAGCAGCATACGGAAACGTCTTGACAAGCCATAGTAGGTGATTTAACCTAGATCGACCAAACTACATCAATTGTGGGTCTGATCGATTTCGTCATTGAATATTTTCACCAGTTTAGTGATTTCGTAATATTTCCTTTGTAAGAATTAAATAATTTGTCGTCTTAGTTTTCGCTTTTATTTATGTTTCTTATTCACTACTTATTTATATAGCGTCAAAGTTCGAATTCTCGAGGTACCATATTATAATGTTTTCAACATTAATTGTAACATATCAATATTCTTTGAGAAATCTCTGTGTTATATTTCGACATTTCGTGATTCCGCTCTACATGAATTTAAAAAAATATATAATCTAAACATCTATTCTTCCAATCATGCCATTTCCCTAAAAAATTTTATCTTTCCCACAATGCTAAAAAATATAATTTTTTGTTATATTTATAGATACTCAAACATTTAAAAAAAACAAATTAACACTTAAATTATTAGTAAAATTGTGTGATCAAAATGGTGATTGGCATGCCAGCACAATTGCAATGTTGGAGATATTTGATTTGATTTCAAATTGTGTCTAAAGAGCTGGTTGGCAAGTTGGCATTGAATGATTAAAGATTGAAAGAGGGGGGGGGGGGGGGGTGGGGGTTTTCAAACAGCTGGAAGGGAACCCAATTGTGACCTGTGAAGCCAACATTATATGAAACATTGAACAAGAAAGCTTGTCTCCCCAACGTGGGTTAGCTGTGGGTGGGGTTTCAATTTTCATATCTCCGCCGTCAATTTCTCCTGTAATATTCTAAACGTTCCTTGTATCACTAGGATTATAATCAGATCCACATATCTTATATTTAGTGTCATAGTGTCACTGTTAAAGAACACATATATAAAAATGTAATTCCATAACATATAACTTCAAGAGTATAAAGATCCAAAAAGTATTAGGATAAGCTTAAATAACTTATAACATAAAAAAATGCGTTCAAAATTGTAACATGGAGGTCTAATAGAAACGTTCTATCGGAAACAAGGCTTTTGTCACACCCCGACCAAAGGCGGCGGAACATGTCGGGGTGCAACGGATTGTTCATGAACACAAGACACTATTAAAGTGACAATATTTAATTAACTCATTGATTTCATTCAATCACAAAAGTAGCACATCTCGTTTATACAAATAAACACCAAATACAAGAAATAAATATTGTTCATTCTTCTAATAACCTAGCGATATCAAATAGAATGGCGTCTTCAAACTCCAAGTCAAATAATAATCAAACCTGTAACAATGCATAAAATAATATTTGTCAACACGTATGTTGGTTAACAATTTCATACTTTTGAGTATATATATTATATGAGCGAAATCCACAAACGTATATGAGACTATAAATAAAAGCATCAATCGTGGTATATAAAACATATGTAAATGAGGATCCTTTCTAATCGGTAGCAACCGACATACTTGGATAATAAGGTCCTATTCTACTAGCACAAGGCTAAAATAGTTAGGGGAGCGTATGATCATACTTATTGAGGCTCAACAACAACATAAAATTAAACACTCGTGCACGTAAAGCATATGAAACATATAATACACAATAGAGCAAGTATTCTAAGTATCATACACCCTAGAGTTTGTGGTTTGAGGATCGAGTATAATAAATCATTCTTGTTTTGAATAAGTATGCATGTTACCCCCAAAGTATGAAAGTGAAAACGGGGGATGAAATGTACTCACGTTAACTAAGTTACTTGAAAGATTGATTCGTGAATAATCGGAGACCGGTTTAACGAGCAAGACCTAGATTAAACGGGTCTTAAGCTAGTAGATGGTTTTGAAAGCTTTAAAGTAAAATAACTTAACAAGTAACATAAATAATTAAAGTTTGAAGGCAAAAATGTAAACACATAAGGAATTAAAGTAATGATTTTGAAAAGTAAGTTTACTCGAAGTCAGGTCTTGGTATTCTATTTATTAGCTTTTACTTAACCTTTGTTAAGTGAATATTTGGGTATAATTGCAATATTGCAAAGTTAAATAGATACCAAAACGAGACTTTACAAGTGTTCGGATTTGTCAGTTCGAGTCTTGATAATTTGTCAAGCTCGAAGCCGAGGTTTGATGTGTGGGTAAAAGTACACGCTTTAAGTGTTTTATATTGTGTGTTTTACTTGTTTATATGTATCGAACACAAATACTTTGATAGGTTTTATGTTTACAGGTGTGCGAAGCTTAATGGAGCTTAACGGAGCTTAAAGAAGCTAACTTGGAGCATTCATGATGGAGTGGAAATGAAAGTGATGATCTATGAGATGATAGAGAATTGAAATACGAAGACGTGGCTGCAAACGGGGAGGAAAACGGAGTTGAAACGAAGATTTTATGAAGAAAACAGTTTTGGCATAGCAGGACCGTAAAGCAGTCATCACAGACCGTAGCTTACGGTATGACAGTAAGCTACGGTGGCCAGACCTTAGCTTACGGTCTGGTCTGACGGAAAATGGGTTTTTGGGTGATTTTCTTCCATATTTAAAGCCCAAAAACCCTAAAGTCGATATGATTCAATAACCATCAGTTTTGGGACGTCTTGGAGGAGATATTCCACCATCATAACCCATCCTAATCACAAGATTGATCCATGAAATCATTCCTCAACATCATAATCAAGAACATGAAGATCAAGATGCAAGGCTAAAGGCTTCATAACCATCTCCGGGTGTAGGGTTGAGCTGCATGATTAGGTTTTGATATTCTAAACTTGAACTTTGGATTTGGATTTGGTTAATCATTCGGTTGATCAATTATTTGTGTTTACTTTTGTGCTTAAACGGTTTTTCTTAATTGATTGCATAATCTTTTGTCAATTATTGATTTGTGGTCATCAACAATTAGGATTAAGTTCTTTCGTCATTGACCCGTTTATCATTAACCATATTATTGATTTTGTGTTTCAACAAGTAAAACCGATTATCAATTAGATTTTCATTTAACTTTGTCAATTGTACGGATTCAGTTCTGACGATCAACACAGTCAATCGTTAAGTCTTTTGATTTACATATTTTATAAGAAACCGTCCAAAGAAGTTTATCAATTCCTTAACTTGTTGCAAAACCCGAACCCTGGAGTTTGGTTATTTTCATATTATTGTTTACAAACTACTCTTTTAAACCGCTTGACATCGTTTGTCCACTTAGTTAATTAATTATTAAGTATTGAACTTGACTAGCACTTTTCACTGATTCCTGTGGATTCGACACCTTTCTTGCCCTAGCTAGTAAAGTTATTTTATAAATGTTTTTGATTGACCTTTCGGCATCGATCAAGGTTCAAAAATGTTATGAGATAACTCAATGAAATCAAAAGAAGCTTAGCCAAGTGTGTAGTTCTATTAAGAAGAACCTCGACGTCCGTTAAGCGAGTGTTTGGTTTTGTCGGTCCAAACTTGTTATAAGATCAAGTTAGATTCAACATACCAAGTGTTTTGAGAAAACAATTTAAAATTAGTTTATAAAATAGTTTTAGAGAAAATATGAGATTCGGTGGCTCAAAACACACTAGTGTGTCTTAAGCGTGTGAACTTGGTTTAGTTCGGTCCTTGACTCAGAATAAAACCGAGGACATACCCAATACCATAGAAATTATTAAAATGAATTTAGAAATTATAATACACAATTCATACTTGTAACATATTAATAAATCATTTTAAATATAAAGTATTTAACAAGAGTTCAGTTTGGGTTCGGCTCTTGACTCGGAATGAAACCGAAAATGGTGGCCACATATCCAATACCATAGAACTCATTAAAATAAACTTAAAAATAATAATACTCAAATCTTTCATAAAATATGTTAATAATAAAGTATTTAAACAAAAGTTCGGTTTTGGTTCGGCTCTTGACTCGGGATGAAACCGAAATTGGTGGCCAGATATCCAATACCATTGAACTATTAGAAATGATTTGGAAACTAAAAGTAAGCAAGAACTAAACAATATTGATAAGCATAAACAAAATTGACCTTAAGAGGTTGAAGATGAATACTTGGATTTCAGAGAGAGTTTGTAGAAGATGAACAACCAAAGTAGTGTATGGAACCTTGCTTTTATAATGGTAAGAGTATGGTTCATTCAAATAGGGTAAAAATGCATGTGATGGTTAAAATGGTCAAACACGCTTTTGATAATTGATAATAATAGTCTCTAAAGTTTGTTTTAAGTCATTTTTCATCATAAAGAGGTGTTTTAACGTACCGAAAATGATGTTTTCTTGACCCGACATTTGTGAAACATAAACGAACATAAAATCCAACATTTTATTAATAACGACGAATCCGAAAGATCAAAACGGGTTGGGTTTATAATACAAATAAAATGCAAGTTAAACCGAAAAATGACAAATGTTACAGCTTTGTTGATCTTACTAGTGGTGGATCTTCAACAATAGAGTATGGATGGTCCGAAGGTCAAGAGACCAAATTTTTTTTCCTACTCCTTGCTTTGGGTGGTTAATCCGGTTCGGGTAGGGTCAAACAGTAAAAACTCTAGATTTAATCATTCAACTAAAATACTAATTCAATCATTCAACTTATCGTTCTTACACATAAAAATCAATTTTTAAATAAACAAAGACAAGATGCGAGGGGAAAGATAATTATTTCAAAAAGACAAGATGCGAGTGGAAAGATAGGTACCTCAAATTCACATTCAAATAACGAATTCACATAATCAAAACACACATATTCCTCAAGTTCAAACACCAATTCTTCCAATAATTCCAAGCCCTACATACCAAATTTAAAAACGCCGAACATGTTGCTTGCCTAATGTCTGAATTGTAATTCGTGATCACTCGTGACTCGACCCCCTGGTCTAGTGCTCTGAGTCATCTTTGAATGGCCTACTTATGCTTCTATTTGATTTCAATATTTACACTTTAGAACCTAGACAAAAACTCTTTTGCTTTGATTGTTCAATAAGGGTTGAGAATGTGGACTTTGCTAGTTTTTTCCTTTAAAAATCATTTAGACTTAGGTTTATTATGTTTTTTGTTTTTTAAATGGGCTTATAGCATTTACTTTACGTTTATTAGGTAAACGGTTTCCCTTTCTTCGGCTTTAAGAAATTTATAAAACAAACTTCAAGTGTAGGCCAGACACAACTAATATGGATGGGCCCACTAATAATATGAATGGGCTGGACACAAATAGTATCAGACTTTATACATAGATTTTTTTCTTTTTGACTCCTTGAACAAAATTTATCCTAGTAAGCGAAAAAGTCAAATGGGTTGAGGCCCGCCTTGGCCCCTTAAATATTCCGTCCATGGATCTTACACACCCGGATTCAGTCTGATTACCAAAACAATACTAAGGATGACAGTGGAACCCGTATCTGATGGAAAAACCCAAAACCCGGCATAATTGGGACGGAAAAAACCCGTCCAATTAGGGTTTGGGACGGGTTTAAGAAGAGTATGGGAATAGTTTTGAAATTTTTTGTGGGTTTGAGATTTCTAAAATACCCGATTACCTGATAACATTTTCGTTTATCCAATTATATACCCGATATAACTTATATATATATATATATATATATATATGTATATGTATTGGATCATTTCAGAAGTTTTTTTACAGCGATAAGAGACACAACTAATATGGATGGGCCCACTAATAATATGAATGGGCTGGACACAAATAGTATCAAACATTATACATAGATTTTTTTCTTTTTGACTCCTTGAACAAACTTTATCCTAGTAAGCGAAAAAGTCGAATGAGCCGAGGCCCATCTTAGCCCCTTAAATATTCCGTCCATGGATCTTACACACCTGGATTCAGTCTGATTACCAAAACAAGACTAAGGTTGACAGTGGAACCCGTATCCGATGGAAAAACCCGTCCCATTAGGGTTTGGGACGGGTTTAAGACGAGTTTGGAAATAGTATTGAAATTTTTTGTGGGTTTGAGATTTCTAAAATACCCGATTACCTGATAACATTTTCGTTTGTCCAAATATATACCCGATATAACTTATATATATATATATATATAAATATATAGGGGAGGGTTATTTTGAGAACCTTGATGAGTTGTAAGAACTTTAAGAAATCAATATGAACCAAATATTTAATTAAATGAGGATAAAGTATGTGGCTGAGAATAAATCTGATTAAAAAATTAATTTGAAGAGAGAATAAGTATTTTTGATGATTACATAAGTTTAAATGTTAGTTACACAAGTGCAATAAGTCGATTTGGTGTGTAAAAAAATACTGTAATTTTTTGTACATTATTTACACTTACGTATTACACGTGTAAAAAAATTCAAAAAAAATAAAATTGTTACTTTGAGTTCTTTCGAGTTCTTAAAACTCAAAGCGGTTCTCAAAAGAAATCAATCCTACACACACACACACACACACACACACACACACACATATATATATATATATAACATAGGATTGCTGGATCAGCCTCTGCTAAGTCCTACATTTCACCTATGGATTATTAAGTAGAATTTCTTGAACCTTCTAAGGCCTCTAATTCTCAAATAAGACCCAATGGAGAAGAAAATTTAAATATTAACAATGACAATTTAGTCTCAGGTGTCTATCACCAACAAGTCAAAGAGAAAGATACCGTCTCTCAAATGAGTTCTATATATAGGGTAAAGTTGACGTACAAATGAAATTAACGTGCTAAACGTGATAATCAAGTAGAGTAATTATATATACAAGTAGGGTAATTATGTAATTACATCATAGAGTAATTATACATAATTACTCTATGATGGAATTACATAATTAATCTACTTGTATATATAATTACTATACTTGATTCCCACGTTTAACACGTTAATTTCATTTGTATTTGATCCAAACCACATATATATATATATAACTTGGTTAACGGTATGCTTTATGACTGCTATATGAATGCGCCCGTAAGATTTAAGTTGAATGATTAGGTGTAACAATTATTATCATTAGCCATTTATTTTAGCCTTTAGATATTATTAGTAATTCACCTATCAAATTCAAATATTATGATAGTTGATCTCCTTTCATATCGAGGTGAGTATTTGTGAATAAATATTCAAATACCTTAACATTATATTCAAATTTCCAAAAATATTTTGCTGGTATACCCGACGTGTTTTTTTTTTGTCAAACCATATAGAAAGCCCGAAACCTAGCGGGTAAGTACCCGACAAAAACCCGATGGGTTTCGAACGGGCTATGATAATCGGGTATGGGTTTGGGAATCCCTAAACCCGACCCATTTCTATTCATACATAGGTCACCTTATGGGCTAAACCAAGCTATGTGCTCATTTTCATCGTTTATCATGAGCCGTTTACAACATGGGTTTCCGAAGCTCAATAAAAAATGCTTCACTTTTCATGTACCAGAATGGCACAACCCTCCTCTACCTTCTAGTTTATTCGGATGATATTATTTTTACTGGGAACAATCCAACCATGGTGAATCGGGTCATTCAACTGCTTAACAAAGTATTTGTTGTCAAGTATTTTGGGACACTTGATTACTCTATCGAAGTTGAGTGTGTTCTTCAAGGTAACATCATTCTTCTTTCATAAAAGTACACTCATGACCTTATACAATGTACATGATTTACATATGGAAAGCCAATTTCATCTCCTAGGAGCACATCACAATCTGTGCTAATTGGCGAAATCCTCTTCTTTGTAAACCATCAAAATATCGTCAACTAGTTGAATCCTTACAATATGAAACTCTATCCAATATGGATATCACATTTCCTATAAATAAAGTATACCGATACATGCATGATTCATCCAAGAATCACTAGACATCTGCAAAACACATTTTGTACTTAAACAACCACGATTGATCACAGGCTCCTCATTTGTCACAACTCCATCTCCTCATTTGTCACAACACGAGGTCTTGCCATATATATGGGTTCCAACTTGGTTTCTTGGATCGCAAGAACCATAAAACATTTTCTTGGTCATCTACTGAAGTAGAATACAACTCTCTAGCCTACACAATAGCTGAAATAACCTAGTTAGAAGCTTTACGAAAAGAACTTGGGGCTTACACAAAAGATGCTTAAACCCTTTGGTGTGATAATCTTGGTGCAACCTATGTTGTTGCAAATTTAGGTTTTCATGCTAGAACAAAGCATACTGAAGTTAACTATCACTTTGATCGAGAACAAGTTGCAAAAAGAAAACTATTACTGTTGTCGGTCAATTTCTTGCTTAGGATCCTGATGATTATCCTGAATGATATCATGCTGTTCAGGATCCCAAACATGTTTGGAATCCTGAACCTTTATTCGTTTATACTAACCCTTATGCTTGTAAGTTACTCATCGAATAACAATCTAAACGGCTAGTGACTCAGTCTTGCTTAAATATCGGAAGGCCAGTCATGTGGAAGGAAAGAAAAAAGTCTCACAACGGACAAAAGGATAGGGATTCCAGATTTGTCGCATGGTTTGTTATTTTCTTTTTCTATATATTGAGGAAACGATATAGGACACAACACTCAACACTGTACTCTAGACATCTTTGGCAACCAGTTCTCGATGTGTAATCACCTTTTTCATTAATAAATCTTAGGTATGAGGTTAATTTTCCCCTCCCGATGTTTTTTGCCGGAGATCTTCACTAAGATCTATGGTTTTTCCTCACTACATCGTGTGTCAACCATTAACTTTACCACACTTGTTTACCATTTTAGTGAATAACACACTACCTCACTTACTAAGTTTGATCACCTAATTGTTTCAGTAATTTTTGACCAAAACAGGTACAAAAACTACAATTCATATCCACAAAAGATCAAATTGCAGACATCGTTACAAACCCTCTACCAACGCATAGATTCACAAATTTTCACGCTCCAATTTACACGATGTTCCCTGCCCTTTGCTTGTGGAGGAATATTAAAGACAATGCATTTAGAGTAATGCTAGAGGTAGCATTGTGTAAATACATGTTAAGTATATAACCCCATCTCTTATATAAATCCTAATTACAACTATCAATACAATTCTTCTTTTTCTTTAAATCAATGTTTAATGCTTTTGTTTTATATATCAATGATGATTGCTTCTTAGTTTTTCATTATATTTTCATCAAAATAGTTCTTTAGCTATAAAGTTATGATTTCTAACTTAGAATTAACCATGTAACACAAACAATGGTTTAATATTTTAATTTTACACCATGTATATATATGCATGATATTCACTATTATGGGTCAAAATCCCCGTCCAGAATCCTGAGCTATGGTTTGGAATCTTGAATCTCTTATAGGTTCGGTATCCTGAACCTATCAATATTATTTTGTTAATTATACTTGCAGGTTACTCCATGAGAGTTATCGTGTAATGCCCAGTGGACCTCAGAGTACATGATAGGATAACTTCATCCACAATGATCACCACACAATATAATCTCAATAACAGGATTTATCTCACATTTAGTTTACTTTCGTTGTTATATAATTATGGGACTGTTGCGATGGCTAGGAACACAACAATTCACACTCACATCACTCACGTTTGTCGTAACTTAGTCGCCATTACATTCAGTTCTTAAGTTGTAATCCTTTTTACCTAATATACTTTTGAGGCAGGTGATGTTTATCACCCTTCGAGGTTTTAGGCCTGAGATCCCCAGGGAATAAGAGTTTTCCTCGCAACATCTTGTGTTGTTTTACAACTTTTGTTTACACATTTCTTGCAAATTATTGATAAGCATACTACATCACTTTTGTATTTAATCAGAAAATTGCTTTGTTAATATTTAACCAAAATATTCATGAGCCAACTTAATCATTTCAAAAACGTTAATACAAAGTAAGACTTAAAAAAAAATAATTCTAACCACCAAACTGTTTAAAAAGGCGATTTGACTGACTCGACTAATCTAACTCATATGGTTTGTCATTTTACGATACCGCATTTAGTAGTTCCGCACAAAACCAAATGAACATCACCTTAGAACACCCCTACCACACTTTGTCTCATTTATGTTTTCAAGCGTCCACCTCTACTGAATTTGATGCCCCCCATCAAGCCTTTTAACATTTTATTTGTAACATTTTGGGTTATCTGTTTCTCTTCGGTTTTGTAATCTTTACCTGACCCGGGTTCAGGTTCGGGTATTTTATCAATAAAGTTCGTTATTGTTTAACATTTTATTTATTTATTTATTTTATTTTATTATAACTATGAATAACATGCAAAAACAACCCCTTAACTAACTTTAATCCATTTTTGAACCATCAACCCTAGATCGGGGACCGTTTAGCAAACATTATAGAAATTATTTTCCTTTCTCCTTCTCCCTTTACCACCACCGACGCCATACCCCCCCCCCCCTTTTCTTGGACAAAAATTTACGTATTAAATCAAGAAATTGACCATACCATATTAATCCTTACCTTAATTCGATCTAACCGACACTCTTAACATGGTAAATGATGAACTATGGACAGCTAATTTCGTTAAATACGAACAGTGGCCTAGATCAATCCTGATCACTATATAAACTCGACCATTTTACAATTAAACTCGCTCACACATTCTTCTCTACCTCGCAACCTAAACCCCTAAGTCAATTAACTTCTACGCCGCTGTTAAGATCAGTTTGCATTCAAGTTTAGAAGCGTAACCCTAAGTAGCCGTTCTCCCTCAATCCGCCACCATACATATCTGGTAATTGATACATGCATGTAGTTCGTTTTTAACCCAGAAACAATAACCCTAAGCCAATTTTTGCAAATATTAAACGTTTGATTCGATTGAACATCTAGGGTTCTTGTATTGATTTTTGGGTTCTGGGTGTAATAGGTTATATTTAAACCAACTGCTATGTTAACAAGATTAACACACCAGCCTGATGGCTGGTGCGTGTGTGTTAAAACCTCAGTACCGGTCCAGACGCGGGTTCGAGCCCCCTGGACCCGGTTTTTGTTATTTATTTTTTTTATTAACTTTTTTCTTAATTTTCTTGATTATTATTAGTACTTAATAAATTTTATAATTATAACGATGATGATACTAATATATTTTCCCCCCGTTCGTTTAATAAACCGAACAAAATGATTTATTAATGATCAAAGAATAAACTTTCTTTTTAACTTTCCCCGTTAATATATCTATTTTACAAAATAGTGGTTATTTATTAAAGTTTAATGTTTTATCAAACCTAAAAATTTATAATAATAATAATAATAATGATAATTAAACAAATAACAAGCTTTCACTTAACACCCAAACGAATCTCAAATCCGTTGTAATTCTTGTTAATTTTTATTTATAATTAATATTATATGTAACAACTAGGAATTTTTGTCGGTGAACCTCGAAGAGCTTAATCGTTTTCCATCCTAGCATTTTCTTTTATTATCTCGTCCTCGTTTATCCTTCATTAAAGGTAAGTAAATTCACATCCCCCTTTTTACCGCTTTACAATTTTGGGGACGTTATGCGTTCACAATTAAATTATTGTTTTCACTACGATTCCACTATATGCGTAATTGAAATTGCTCGATTAGTTGATATGTGCAAATGTGACTATGTGTTTACTTTATGTTGGTTGCTATCCTCATCCTCATCCTCATCCTCATCCTCATCCTCATTAGTATGATCATACGCCGTCGAATTAGCTCGATATCAATATGATTCGAGTGAAAAGACAACTTTTATTTATTGTTATACTAGTTGTAGTGATTTACAATTATCGCACGAAATTGTCATTTTATTATTATATATACTCATATCGTGGTTTACTTGCTCAACTTTATGTTGACAAAATATATATTTTCACGCATAGCGCAGGTAGCTTTATCAGATGAATCGAGTATTGGAAGTTAGATGAGACCTTAGGTTGCTTGATGAATGAAGATCATTTTCTTTTTGTTTTAAGTAGTTTATGTTTTGAATATTTAATTGTAACGGTATTTCATTTGAAACGATGTTTGTGCTTTTGAACTTGATATATGAATGAATAATTTAGATATTGACACGTGTATTTCACTTAGTGTCTTCTGAGCTATGATACAATCAATGTCTCGCCCCGGCATGTTCCGCCGTAGGTGGGGTGTGACAGATTGGTATCAGAGTCGAAGGCTATAAGATAGGTGGTTAGACGTAATGACCTAGTAGCATTCTTAGGGTCCTATACGTGTTCCTATACGTGCACCCTACTTGTTTAAATTTTTTTTTGTACATAGCTTAGCATATTTATATTGTTCCTCATATACAATTATACACAAAAGCACACACTTAATCCGAGGCTATGCCTCACCCTCCAAAATTATAATTTTTTTTTTAAACTCTAGGACGATTTTTTTTTTATTGGGAAATTCCATAGGAAATCCCACCTTTTCTGCTCACCTCTCCTTGAGGATGATTCGTGGGACGGATATGTAGTAACTGGAAGAGGGACACACTTTTTCACCGAACCCTTGACACCAAGGCTTGCGAGCCTAAGGAAGTGTAATGCGCATAAATCTCAATCAGCCGCGAGACCTGGTTGCCTTCCTGGAGTGTTCGGTAAGGGTGTGGAACTTATTAGGCCAAAGCATATCACGCCAAACGTACCCGAATCTACTACCCTCATTACATCAGCGTGGTCATGTGACGATCACATCCCTAAATTTATAACCGAATTCACGGTGATTTCGTGGCTAAACTCGGTTTTTCCGTATTGTGTTTTGTTGATCGGATGGATGAAGTATGTTCAATGGGGTGGTTCCCGAACTACTTCAACCATCTACCTCAACACCCCCTCAAATTCGATTTTCGATTGTTTTTGTTTATTTGGTGTTCGATATTTTTCATTTGTTGGAAGATTCCATGGTGGCTCATGAAGCCCTAACCGACAAATGAACCCATGTATTTTAATTCAAGTTATGTTGTTATATTATTTATAGTTTTTTTTAAAGATGATAAAATGTTATATAATCAAGTCTCGTAAGTAATGAAAATCCTCAAACACAATCCCAACCTCAATGCACGACTACTATATTTCCTCAACTAATTATACTTTCAACATTCACCCGAGTCTTACAAACTTTACACCTTTTACCCTTGCAGTATGTCTTCTCGCCTCATCAACCGTAACAGTCGCACCGGCAACTCTGGCCGCAGCATGTCGTCCCGCATCGCTAAGGGCATCGTGGAAGCCCTCCCAACCATCATCACTCAATTGCAAACAGTGAATGCTTCTTCATCATCCACAACTCCGAACCCAATTGCTTACCACCTCAAACAATTCAAGAGTGCCAACCCGCCTTGTAGGTTCCCTGGACGGATCACACGAGATATCGCGGTCTACTCAGGTGCGGAATCCCTGCGTAGATCGTTACGAGTGTAGAAAGCAAATCAAACAAACACGATACGATAAACGAACACGTTATATTGATAACCGAACACGTGATACGATATCACTAATACAGACTCTCGTCGACTCGATCGACTCAAATGACTTACTGATTAACTGAACTCACGAACTACTAACTGATTAACCTAAACCAAGCCGTAACATCTAATATAAATACACGACAACTTCGCCTGATATGTTCAGGCGAAGTTGTCCATAACTTCGCTTGTTCAACAAGTTCGCCTAGGCGAACTTGTTAACAACTTCGCTTTACACAAAAACATAAATAACATTACAGACTCGATTACAGACACTAGACTATGAACTACTGACATTCATGCACCAACAGACTCCCCCTTGGCAGTAGCTTCATATCTTGATCTTTAAGCTCTTGTCTTGTAATCCTGTATCTTCACGCATGCACTCCTTCTCTAACACAAACTGACATGACTCTTTGATACTTCCTCGCTTCATCCTTCCAAGCAGGAATATAAAAGATTTTCTTCTCATTAAGCACCTTCAGATCAGCTTGCGATAAGTTTACCAAATGCATCGGATCGTAAACTCTAAGGAGTTCTTGTTCATCCTCGTCTTCCATCACCGCCTCTGCTGTCTCACAATCCACGTACCACCACTTTAGGTCTTTAAGCACATCCTTGGGCATTAGCTTCATCGGTACTTCTTTCAGGCACCGGATCGGTTTATACTTCATTACCATCCAAGGTTTTCCATCAGTTCTTAGACCTCTATCCTTGTCCTCAACAAGTTTTCCCTTTTGTGGCTTCAACAGCTCAAACTTCTTCTCTTTTATACTCTCTCTCCAAACAATTTTCTCAATGAATCTAGCCATATTATCGTCACTTCGATTGATTAACCCCAATATGGCTAAGTCTTTCACTTCACATTCCGGCAGTGTATTCAACGACCTTAACATTCTTTTAAAATACTGAACGCCGTCATACCGTTTGAGCACAAAGAGCTTCAACTGCTCATCATAGATCCAGCAAATAATCCCTTTCTTCGCTTCAGCATAGCCTTTGATATTATAATTCTTCTTGAACATGGTTGGAACAGCAGGCTTTTTAGTCTTAATAAACCAATGAGCATATCCTTCTTTCCACCTAGGCTGCTCCTCCCACTCTGTCTCATCATTCTCCATCTCAGTACCAATATCGGCTTTCTCAACAACTGGGATCTCGTGTTCAACATTTTCTTCTACTATCTCACCCTCTTCAATCTCATCTTCAATCACAATTTGTGCGCCAATCTTCTCAATCTCCTCAATCGGCAGCACATCATCATCAA
Source organism: Bidens hawaiensis (assembly GCF_021521415.1). Taxonomy (NCBI): domain Eukaryota; kingdom Viridiplantae; phylum Streptophyta; class Magnoliopsida; order Asterales; family Asteraceae; genus Bidens; species Bidens hawaiensis. Next base: position 110,050 of record NW_027494271.1, on the reverse strand, counting down.
ACATATCATCATCTTCTAGCATATCATCATTCAATTCTTTCAACGCATCTATCACATCATCATCATCATCAACCATCACCACCTCATCACCACCAACTGCACCCGCAGACTCCCCCTGAGCTGTGGAAGTCCCAAGAGCTTGAGTAGTTCTTGGCAACTCACCACCTGCACCTTTCGGTGCATTGGGATCATCGTCTCTGTCGTTTCTCTTCTTCGTCCTTAACTCGTCGCCTCTACAGCCTGTCTCCCCCTGAGATGCCAAGAACTCCTTCATAGCATCTATAATACGCCCATGTTCAACCAGGAGGGACGACTGTAGTTGATTCTCTGCTACAAGGCGTTGAATAGCCTGGGTCTGGATAAAGTTTATCCTCGATTGCACTGCCACGACCCGCTCAAGTGCAGCTATTCTCTCCGAGTCTGAGAGGGTTGCATCGAAATCAAACCTCATGTTAGATGTGTCTTGAGTATACTGATGAGGGATCTCGAATGTAAACGGGACTTCAGAAGCAGTTGTGGACGTAACCGCAGGTGGTATCGTGACCGACAACCCTGCAGTTGCGACGACCGTCGACTCTACAAACCGTGCCACCACCTCTGAAGGAGTAAGCGTTGGAGGTGGTAACGACACAATCTCCGGAGTCGTCGTCTGTAGTGTGATGGATGGGATGCCGACAGCTGATGTAGCCACCACAGGAACATCTGCAGCGCTTGTAACCTGTACAGAAGTAGGAACAATTGACATACCTGACAGTGCGGATGGAGCAAAACGTATAACACGTGAAGTCTCTCCAGCTCCCATACCAGCACCTGTCCTTTCACGTCTCGAACGTCTGATCAACTTGTGTATGTCCTCCTCTTCTTCCTCTGACTCACTATCATCCACCGTCCTCTTTCTCTTCCCCAACGTCCTCTCTCTAGTCACCAACATCCTCCTTGCCTCATCCATAACGTCGTCAAGATCTGAGTCAGCCACCGTCGTAGCTGCTCTAGTCACAATCACTTCCCTCACCTGTGCAGCAGAGACCTGCACTTCTTCATGTGGATCAAAACGATCCATGTCAAAGAAACCTTGGCCGCCAAATGCAGCATCAAGGTCAACATCCTCCTCAGCCGATACAACAGGCACAGTAGGTACATCACGAGTTGCTCCTGCCTGTTGTGGTTGAGGGTCTCTGAACTCGTCCCCCCGAGCTGGTACATACCCCGGGTTTATCAAGTACCCGAAGAGTGGAGTATGCCTTGGACGACGTTCAGGCTTGCTCCTCGCACTGGATGTACGGCATTGAGCAAAGATACGTTTGCTCACATTCTCCACGTATCTTATCGGGCGTCGTTGAGGCAAATTCGGAGCACATGGTTCAAGATCATCTGGATGAATCTTGGATACATTATGAACCGCTCACGAGCCATTGCCCTCCTCTGTCTATCAATCTCGTAAAAGACCATCTGACTGAAGCTATAACGTTTGTTATAAGTCAGTGCAGTCATTGCGGACTGCATGGTCGCACCCATACCGTCAGTGCCCCGCCTTCCTCCCAGACATACACACAATCATGACGTGCATGAGGAAGCGCCACTGATCGAGCAGGAACCCCTTCCTCCTCTGAGTATCACCTAATGGACCAGAGTAGCCCATTCGGAGAAACGCTCCATCACGGAACGGAGCCACAAACTCCGTAGGGTCATCCCTAGTCTCTTCACCGAAAAGTAACGCCACCCGTATTTGTTCAGACGAGAACTGAACTTCTTGATATTGACTGTTGCTCTCATAACCGGGGCTCAACACGACAATCGTACTCCACCGTCTGCCAGAAGTCCTCGATATTGGGTAAGGATATCGGCAGTGTCGTCGTGATTGCGTGGAATATCCTCGAGCGAATGAGGAATGTGATGATCTCACGGTAGTCTTCAACTCGGCTCGTTTCCGGGTCTAAGGTGATGAACATGTTGTGACCCGGAAAGAATTGCCTCTGGTTATCACCGTCATCTCCTCCAGCACCGGCAACAGCAGCCATCTCTGCAACAAACGAACCAAGCTTGATAAACATTAAGACATAACACAAGTTCGCTTGTTACCATGAGCGAAGTTGTGATAAAAACTGTATAGGCGAAGTTAAAGTTGGGGCGAAGTTGGGAACAACTTCGCTTCATCTTTAAGTTCGTCTAATAATTGTTAAGTTAAAAGGATCCAGGCGAAGTTAAAGTTGGGGCGAAGTTGGGAACGACTTCGCTTCATCTTTAAGTTCGCCTCACCACAACATCGCCTCAGGCGAATTTAAGCTTCAGGCGAAGTTGAGCATCAGGCGAAGTGATAACTTCGCCTAAACCTTAAGTTCGCCTGAATATGAATCGGCGACAGTGAGTTTGATTCAAACTCGAAAATCCGATGTTTCGATTAATGTTGACGATTGAGGAGGCTAAAACACATGATATTAATGATAACTAAACGACCAGGTTGTACATGACCACGTGAAAACAAGTTTTGAAATCGGGTTTAAGGATCGGTCGTCCGAGGTTATTACCCGGTTGTCGAAACAACCTTAGATTAACATCAATGAACGGATAATACGATGTAATAACCCAACCAACCTTTAAATCGGTTTGAGATCGAAGAAAGAAAACAAGTATGATCGAAGGTTAAGATCGCTAAGTTCGCTAGATAATCGGAGATAAGTTCGCTGATCAGAAAATAATGAACTGTTTGACTCTTGAAAATCCTTATATAGGGGCGAAGTTATACAGGCGAAGTTATTCACAAGTTCGCCTGTTTAACTACATCGCCTATATTTACAAAATCAACCTTTATAATTTGAACATTTTGCAATTAACGTTTAAAACTTTCATTTAAGAATTAACTAACATGATCAAGTCCAAGTAACCTTTTATAAAAGCATACAACTACATAAAAAAAAACTTTTAACAATTAAAGCATAAGGGATCAAATTTCAGTCTCGATAGGGACTGCTACGTTTTAGAAAAGATCCGAACAGGAATCATACTAATTACGTTACTGTCTCATAGATCCGTGTTTAGCTGTATTATGGCATTAGGAAACAGGGTGTAAGCAGGTAATATACTTAAGATGGTTTTCATCGTTTCTGTGATACGAGTTAGATTCAATTAAGCCTCAAAATTTAAGTGGGCAACAACTCAGAGATTATGATGCCTCAAAATTTAAGTGGGCAACAACTCAGAGATTAGATTCAATTAAGCCTCAAGAAACTTACAACATTCATTCTTCAAGGAGTTTAATGAAACTTAAATTAGGGTTTCAACCCAAAGTTCATGTTAAGCGCCGCTGCCCTCATCGGAGATATTCTTTCCCACCCAGCAGCCTCCACACACGATCAGATATCCACTTCATCCTAGGTTCCCATGATAACATGTTGATTGCTCATAGCGTGGAGTTATGCCCTCCAAATTTTATTAAATAATGTTCTGGCTTCACCGTGCCTTCACATGTTGCAGCGTTGTCTTCTTGACCAGGTAGCTCGCTTACCAGCCGGTGCCCCTGACCGTTTAGTCAGCCAGATTATTGCAGTGTTGTCGGGCTAGTGATTTTAATAATAATGAAGAAGTGAAGGTTGAAGAAGATGAAGATGATGGAGAATGTATAGAGAAAGTGTCTATTGTTCAAGATGACGATGTGGAGTTGACTTTTGGGCATGTAACTATGGATGAACAGAAAGGTTTAAACGACAGTTTGGGTGAACGGTTGTTGCGGCATTGTCAAACTAGTGATTTGAATAATAATGAAGTGAAGGTTGAAGACGTTGTTGATGAACAAGTTGTAGAAGTGGAGGATGATGGCGTTAAAGAAGATGGAGAACACATAGAAAGTATCGATTGTTCAAGAAGACATTGCGAAGTTGACTTTAGGGCATGCAACATCGGATGATCAGGTGGATTTAAACAACAATTTGGGTGAACACTTGTTGCAGCGTTGTCAAGCTATTGATTTGGAAAATAACGAAGTGAAGGTTGGAGATGGTGTAGCTAGATGAACAGATGTTTGTGTGTGTGTGTGTGTGTGTGTTAAGTGTGTGAAATTGATGGTGAACCTGAACATGTGTCATGGATCAAGCTCACGAGGCACGATCTCTTGCGGTGCTTGCAAGTATCCGAAAGGAAAATGTGTAAGGGGTGCATCTATGCCTCTCACTCTGACATGGAACTTCCAGCCATTCACACTACTAGAAAATAGTCCTTTAATGACGCGTTATGCGCGTCATTAAAGGGGTAGATGACACGATATCACGTGTCAAGGAAGGCCATGTTATAAAGTAAAAATGACGCAAATTTGTGTCATCTTTTTATGACAAACATTATTGACATCTTTTTGTTTAAAAAAAAAAAAAAAAAAAACATGTAGGTCCCCCCGGGGCGTCGCCGATCGATACGAGATCTGCACGAGGTCTAGGAGTGCGGAATCCTCCTAGACTCGTTTATTGGTGTAAAGATGAAGAACACAAACACGTACACAAACAAATACACGAACAAATACAAGAACGGGATAAACAAATCTGCAGATTCTTTATAATAATAATTAAACAAACACGTTACATACCGTAACATAAACAGAAACACGTCCGACCCGAGGTGAGCTCTACCTCGGGTCGTCCCTAACGACACTCTCTCTCTGTTTGTTCTCTCTCGACACTCAAACTGTAACACACAACTCTCTGAATTACTGGATTACTAACCCTAAACACGACACACATATATATATAAACTTCACGGGCTTGGGCCTGTAGGCGAAGTTATGGCAGAAGTTGTGCTAACTTCGCCTATGGCGAAGTTGTTATAACTTCGCCTATGGCGAAGTTGTTCTAACTTCGCCTGTGGCGTTCCGCTGGTCAGAATTGCATAGCGACGGTCACAAAATGCACCAACAGACTCCCCTTTGACCGTTGCTCTCAATTCTAACAAACACGAAAGATCATCTGTTACAAAAACATGCACCAACAGACTCCCTCTTAACTGATGATCTTCTGTTTGCCCTTCAACCAGTCGTGTCTGAAACTGTCATGTAGCTTCATAAATCTACCAATCACCCAGCGTCTTCCATATCAGATCTCCCCTTCAGTGTAAGCTTCTCCGACTATAACGATTGAGGTCTTTGAAATGCATGCATCCTCGTGCCAATAGATCATCTCAACCAATCACGTGAGTCCATCTGACTTCACCAACACGTGAAGTTGGGCTTCCTCCACAACTTCACCAACTCGTCGGCATACGATAAGGTTTAATCTTCAACTACTCAACATCAAGTGATCAATTTCATCACAAAACCACCTTGACAGAATCTAACACATGACCATTAATTAATCCGAAGCATCTTCAATCACCAGGGATAACGATTAAGAACATAAACACTTTGGTTCCCGATTAAGTCCAACTTGTTCCAGAATTTTCACTCTAATAAATAAGCATCACGTTTCAGGATCCAATTCTCGAACGCCTGAAAATAACATAAATAATATGCTCTGACCGCAATCCAGTAATGACAAAAACCTTCAGTTCAATTTGACTTTCTTCAGTTGGTCAACCTCGAACAACAACAATTTCATTGCCCACAAACACCCAAATATGTGTCAATATCCAGTTTCAATCAATATCCCATTCACAAACTCAACTCCCTATCCAGAGTTGACACGTATTTGTTCACACGTAAGACCCAGAGATAACAAGTTTCACTCGTTGACGGAACAACATCTCCGGTCTCACAATAATCGTGTACACCTGGCCATACAGACGAAAACACCAAAAGACTCTTTTTTTCTTTTTTTAAACTCGTTAACTTCGCCTAAAGTTAACATCGCTCCTCCTTAACTTCGCCTGTCCATAACTTCGCCTGGCTGATAAGCGAACTTGTGAGGTAGGCGAAGTTGTGGATAACTTCGCTTAACCTTATATCTTCGCCTAAACCCTACGAACAGTGACGGCAACTTCGCCTGATGAACAATAACTTCGCCTGCGGCGCTGTTCGGCCAGAAACGCACAGAAACGTGCCAGAAACACCAAAACGCAGATCTCGAACCATAGCATAAGAGCCTAAGGCTCTGATACCACATGTAGGTCCCCCCGGGGCGTCGCCGATCGATACGAGATCTGCACGAGGTCTAGGAGTGCGGAATCCTCCTAGACTCGTTTATTGGTGTAAAGATGAAAAACACAAACACGTACACAAACAAATACACGAACAAATACAAGAACGGGATAAACAAATCTGCAGATTCTTTATAATAATAATTAAACAAACACGTTACATACCGTAACATAAACAGAAACACGTCCGACCCGAGGTGAGCTCTACCTCGGGTCGTCCCTAACGACACTCTCTCTCTGTTTGTTCTCTCTCGACACTCAAACTGTAACACACAACTCTCTGAATTACTGGATTACTAACTCTAAACACGACACACATATATATATATAAACTTCACGGGCTTGGGCCTGTAGGCGAAGTTGTTACAACTTCGCCTATGGCGAAGTTGATATAACTTCGCCTATGGCAGAAGTTGTGCTAACTTCGCCTATGGCGAAGTTGTTATAACTTCGCCTATGGCGAAGTTGTTCTAACTTCGCCTGTGGCGTTCCGCTGGTCAGAATTGCATAGCGACGGTCACAAAATGCACCAACACGCCTGAATACCACGGTATCGACGGTGCTACCGTTCTCCTCCAATGGTTCGAAGAAATGGAGAGCATATTCCTCCAATGTGAATGCCCCGAGGACAAGAAAACCAATTACGCCTCGAGCAAGCTTAAGAAGAATGCTCTCAATTGGTGGAATGGTGAGAAGCGCACGCTTGGCGCTAAGGTTGCCATGGCCTTGCCATGGGATGACCTCAAGAAACTCATGCTCAAGAAGTTTTGCCCGAAACATGAGCTCCGGAGGTTGGAAAAAGAGTTTTGGAACTTGAAACAAGAAAGTGGTAATGACACCGTCTACAACGACCGTTTCCATGAACTAAGCCTCCTCATTCCCCACATGGTCACTCCCCTTGAACGCGCAATCGATAAGTACATCACGGGTTTGCCTATGCAAATCCAAGACTCCGTTCTAAGTCGTGACCCTCAAACCCTCCATGATGCCATCACCCTAGCCGGTTCCCTTACCGAGAACAACGTTAAGGCCGGGACCTTAACGCGGAAAAATTCCAATAAGCCTAATGATAAGCCCACACCTGAGCCCACTAAGGAATCCAAGCCCGAATCCGCTAAGCCCGAATCCTCCAAGAATGACAACCATAACAACTCATCTCACTACCGCAACAAGAAAAAACCGAACTCCCAAAATTATGTGTTAGCCCAACCGCAAGCCCAACAAGCCCCTCCAAACAAAAAGCCCTACACCGGCCCACACCCGTTTTCCAACACTTGCCAACGCCACTACCCGACTCAAGCCACATGTCGGGTGTGCACCAATTGCCACCGATTCGGCCACATTACCCAGTATTGTCGAGAAGCACCACATGTGCAAGCCGCTCCACCGCGGTTCGCACCATCAAACCAACCCAACCGAGCCATCCCTCGTGCTCCAACCATTAACCCCTCAAGGGCTTGCTACAATTGCGGTAACCCAAATCACCTTTGCAACGCATGTCCTCGACTCACCCAAGTTCACCAAGCCTATGTTGCACCACAACCTTACTACACATCCCAAGCCTATTAAGTGCAAGCTTATCAACCCCAAGTACCCCAACTCATGGCTCCTCCAACTCTTCAAGTTCAACCCATGGTCATGCAAGCCTATTAAGCTCCAACATCTCAAGCTTCAACTTCTCAAATCCAAGCACCTCAAAGAACTCAAGGCCAAGCTTTCACCATCAATGCTCATCAAGCCCGAAACTCGAATGATGTGGTGAATGATACGTTTCTAGTTAACAAGCACCATGCTTCGGTATTATTTGATTCCGGAGCCGATAGGAGTTTTATTTCCTTTGACTTTGAATACATACTTGATGTGCCCCGTAGTAAATTATCTAAGCCCTTCACGGTAGAGTTAGCAAACGGTAGTTCGATCACTATTGACTCCGTCATTCGAAATTGCACGATTACTCTCAATGGGTAAAAGTTCTCTATCGACCTTATCCCTATGCAAATGGGTAGCTTCGACGTCATCATTGGTATGGATTGGCTCTCCCTTCACCGTGCCGAAATCGTATGTTTCGAGAAACTCATTCGAATCCCTATCGATGGGGGCAAGATTCTAAACGTCCGCGGTGAAGGACCCTTCTCAAAGCTAAACCTCATGTCGTGTCACAAAGCCCAACGTTACTTACGCAAGAAGTATGTCGCCTTTTTAGCCCACGTCACCACAAAATCCGGTGAAGAAAGGAAACTTTCCGACATTCTTATTGTCTGCGACTTCCCCCGAAGTCTTTCCTGATGACGTTTCCGGACTCCCTCCCATTCGTCAAGTGGAGTTCCGTATTGATCTCATACCCGGAGAAAACCCCGTGGCTAAAGCACCCTACCGACTTGCACCTTCCGAAATGCAAGAACTCTCCAACAAAATCCAAGAACTCACGGAAAAGGGTTTCATTCACCCGAGTTCGTCTCCATGGGGCACACCCGTCTTGTTTTTTTAAGAAGAAAGACGGTACTCTTCGTATGTGTATTGATTATCGTGAGCTCAACAAGCTTACTATCAAAAATCGTTATCCCCTTCCACGTATTGATGATCTTTTCGATCAACTCCAAGGAGCTGCATGTTTCTCTAAGATTGATCTCTATTCGGGTTATCACCAACTCCGTGTCCACGATGATAACATACCCAAGACTGCCTTCCGTACTCGTTATGGCCACTTTGAGTTCTGAGTTATGCCTTTTGGGTTGCCAAATGCTCCCGCCGTATTCATGGACCTTATGAATCGTGTTTGTAAACCCTACCTCGACAAGTTTGTGATTGTTTTCATCGAAGATATCTTGATATACTCTAAATCCGAGACCGAGCACAAAGACCATTTGCGCGCCATTCTCTACTTGTTACGAAAAGAACAACTTTATGCTAAGTTCTCCAAATGCGAATTTTGGCTAAAGCAAGTTCAATTCTTGGGCCACATCGTTAACGACAAGGGTATTCACGTTGATCCCGCAAAAATTGAGGCCGTTAAAAATCGGGCGACCCCGTCGTCTCCAATGGAGATTCATTCATTTCTTGGTTTAGCAGGGTATTACCGTCTTTTTATCCGCATCTTTTCGAAGATTGCTTCACCCCTTACCGCACTAACCCACAAATGGAAAGTTTATGAATGGGGTTTCGATCAAGAGGAAGAATTTCAAACTCTTAAGGACATGCTTTGCAATGCTCCAATTCTTGCTCTTCCTGAGGGCAATGACGATTTTGTTGTATTTTGTGACGCTTCTATTCAAGGTCTTGGTTGTGTTCTTATGCAACGAGACAAGGTCATTGCTTACGCTTCGCGTCAACTCAAGGTACACGAGAAAAATTAAACGACGCACGAACTCGAAATTGGTGCGGTCGTGTTTGCCTTGAAAATTTGGAGACACTACCTTTACGGCACGAAATGTTTGGTCTTCACCGACCATAAAAGTTTACAACACATTTTCGACCAAAAGGACCTCAATATGAGACAAAGACGATGGGCCGAATTGTTAAACCATTATGATTGCGAAATTCGCTACCACCCCGGGAAAGCGAATGTCGTGGCCGATGCTCTTAGTCGTAAGAGTCATGTTAAATCCGTCTTGCTCCATTGTGTCACCATCCAATCTGACCTCCAAAGCCGCATCTTCGACGCACAACACGTCTCCGTCACCGAGGGTAACTTACACGACGAAATATCGTGTGGCGCCGAACTCCAACTTGAAACCAAACATAATGGCTTACTCTAATATTTGGACCGATTATGGGTTCCCGATCGTGACGACCTTCGCATGTTCATCCTTGATGAAGCTCATAAGTCACGATACTCTATTCATCCCGGTGCGGATAAAATGTATGCCGATCTTCGTTCTATGTTTTGATGGCCTGGAATGAAGAAAGATATCGCGGTGTATGTATCCAAATGCCTCACTTGTTCTAAGGTTAAAGCCGAGCATCAAAAGCCGTTTGGTTTGCTCGAGCAACCTCCGATCCCCGTTTGGAAATGGAAAGACATAGCCATGGATTTCGTTACCAAACTCCCCACTACTCAAAGCCGCAATGATAGTCTTTGGGTGATTGTTTATCGTTTGACCAAGTTGGCTCACTTCATACCTTTCCGTGAAAAGTCCTCCGTAAGCGAATTAGCTCGACTCTATGTTAAGAACATCATTTGCCACCATGGAACGCCTTTGACCATTATCTCCGATCGTGATGATCGGTTTACCTCTCATTTTTGGAGATCATTGCAAACCGCTTTGGGCACCCGTATTGATCTATGCACCGCATATCACCCCGCAAACCGATGGTCAATCCGAGAGAACGATCCAAACCCTCGAAGATATGCTCCGCTCTTGCATACTAGACTTTGGTGGAAATTGGGATACTCACTTACCACTTGTAGAGTTTTCCTATAATAATAGTTTTGGCACTAGTATTGGCATGGCACCTTTTGAAGCTCTCTATGGCCGAAAATGTCGTTCCCCGATTTGTTGGAACGAGGTTGGTGAATCGCAAATCACCGGTCCCGAGCTTGTTCAAGAAACTTCCGATCGAATCGCTCTCATTCGTCAAAATCTTCTTGCCGCTCGTAGCCGTCAAAAGCTACGCCCGCGCCGTAAACCTCTCGAGTTCAATGTTAGTGATCGATTTCTTCTCAAAGTATCTCCTTGGAAAGGGGTAGTTCGTTTTGGCAAAAGGAATAAACTATCGCCTCGTTTTGTTGGCCCGTTTGAGATCATCGAAAGGGTTGGTAAAGTTGCTTATCGTCTTGACCTACCCGATGAGCTTTCTAATGTTCATCCAACTTTTCATGTTTCCAATCTCAAGAAGTGCTTAGCCGAGGGGAATCTCCACATACCCCTTGACGAAGTGCAAATTGATGAATCTATGCGTGCTATCGAGAAACCCGTTGAAATCGTGGATAATATGGACAAAGAGACCAAGCGTAGTCGTATTCCGCTTGTCAAAGTTCGTTGGGAATCTAAACGTGGTCCCGAGTTCACTTGGGAACGTAAAGACCAAATGGAGTCCAAGTACCTGTACCTCTTTGTTACGGCTTAATTTCTAATTTCGGGACGAAATTTCCTAAAGTAGTGAATGCTATAACATTTCGGGTTTTCTGTTTCTCTTCGGTTTTGTATTACCCGACCCGGGTTCAGGTTCGGGTATTTTATCAATAAAGTTCGTTATTGTTTAACATTTTATTTATTTATTTATTTTATTTGATTATAACTATGAATAACAAGCAAAAACAACCCCTTAACTAACTTTAATCCATTTTTGAACCATCAACCCTAGATCGGGGACCGTTTAGCAAATATTATACAAATTATTTTCCTTTCTCCTTCTACCTTTACCACCACCGACGCTATACCCCCCTTTTCTTGGACCAAAATTTACGGATTAAATCAAGAAATTGACCATACCATATTAATCCTTACCTTAATTCGATCTTACCGACACTCTTAACATGGTAAATGATGAACAATGGACGGATAATTTCGTTAAATACGAACCGCGGCCTAGATCAATCCTAATCACTATATAAACTCGACCATTTTACAATTAAACTCGCTCACACATTCTTCTCTACCTCGCAACCTAAACCCCTAAGTCAATTAACTTCTACGCCGCTGTAAAGATCAGTTTGCATTCAAGTTCAGAATCGTAACCCTAAGTAGCCATTCTCCCTCAATCCGCCACCATACATATCTGGTAATTGATACATGCATGTAGTTCGTTTTTAACCTAGAAACAATAACCCTAAGCCAATTTTTGCAAATATTAAACGTTTGATTCGATTGAACATCTAGGGTTCTTATATTGATTTTTGGGTTCTGGGTGTAATAGGTTATATTTAAACCAACTGCTATGTTAACAAGATTAACACACCAGCCTGATGGCTGGTGCGTGTGTGTTAAAACCTCAGAACCGGTCCAGGCGCGGGTTCGAGCCCCTGGACCCGGTTTTTGTTATTTATTTTTTTTATTTTTTTTCTTAATTTTCTTGATTATTATTAGTACTTAATAAATTTTATAATTATAACGATGATGATACTAATATATTTTTTCCCCCATTCGTTTAATAAACCGAACAAAATGATTTATTAATGATCAAAGAATAAACTTTCTTTTTAACTTTCCCTGTTAATATATCTATCTTACAAAATAGTGGTTATTTATTAAAGTTAAAAATTTATAATAATAATAATAATAATAATAATAATAATGATGATGATGATAATTAAACAAATAACAAGCTTTCACTTAACACCCAAACGAATCTCAAATCCATTGTAATTCTTGATAATTTTTATTTATAATTAATATTATATGTAACAACTAGGAATTTTTGTCTGTGAACCTCGAAGAGCTTGATCGTTTTCCATCCTAGCATTTTCTTTTATTATCTCGTCCTCGTTTATCCTTCATTAAAGGTAAGTAAATTCACATCCCCCTTTTTACCGCTTTACAATTTTGGGGGCGTTATGTGTTCACAATTAAATTATTGTTTTCACTACGATTCCACTATATGCGTAATTGAAATTGCTCGATTAGTTGATATGTGCAAATGTGAATATGTGTTTACTTTATGTTGATTGGTATCCTCATCCTCATCCTCATTAGTATGTCATACGCCGTCGAATTAGCTCGATATCAATATGATTCGAGTGAAAAGGCAACTTTTATTTATTGTTATACTAGTTGTAGTGATTTACAATTATCGCACGGAATTGTCATTTTATTATTATATATACTCAAAATCGTGGTTTACTTGCTCAACTTTATGTTGACAAAATATATGTTTTCACGCATGGCGCAGGTAGCTTAATCGGATGAATCGAGTATTGAAAGTTAGATGAGACCTTAGGTTGCTTGATGAATGAAGATCATTTTCTTTTTTTTTAAGTAATTATGTTTTGAATATTTAATTGTAACGGTATTTCATTTGAAACGATGTTTGTGCTTTTGAACTTGATATATGAATGAATAATTTAGATATTGACACGTGTATTTCACTTAGTGTCTTCTGAGCTATGATACAATCAATGTATCGCCCCGGCATGTTCCGCCGTAGGTTGGGGTGTGACATTATTAAATCTAAGCCTATGAGGTATACATTAGCGAGCATCACGAACGATGCTAACATGGCTCGCCTGGCCTCACGCAAACACAACGCCCCTACCCCTCACTTCACGCATGATGGTGTTCAAATGACCATGGTCATGCTGGTCATTGCTTAATCAGAATTTTTGTTTTTGCCTTTTCATTTCTTTCTGGTATTAAAAATATAAATAATAGAATGATGGAGAATGAGGTAGAACGTGTGTTGAGTAGTAGGGTTGAATGAAGGAGGAAAAACTAATGTGGTGCTGAGGTGACGAACGATGAAGAATGAGATATAGCACATGGCTTAATCATTCGTTTAGTATCAATATTAACCTTTTTCAATCCCTCTTTAATTATCATGTTAAATCTATTATGATCTAACCACAAGGTTTGAATTTTAAAAGGGGTGGACTAAATCGAAAGCCATATTTTTTAAGGACAAATGGCAATGATTAAATGATTCTACAGGTAGAGGCGTAGAGCGAGTAATTATATTTTCGCCTTTTATGTCATTTTCATTTAAAAAAAATCCCTATAAACAAGATAGAGGCTCTAGAAATGATAATGGATCGAGTTTAGGACAGGTTTAGGCATTTCCCAAACCCATATCGGATTATAAAATCCCGTCCCAACCCGGCTCAAAACCCGTTGGATATTTGCTGGGTAATTACCCATTGGGTATCGGGTATACCCGCGGGTTTCGGGTACACCCGTTGGTTAATTGGAAAAACCCCGTCGGGTATACTTGACCCAAAATCCGTCAGGTATTCATCAGCTTTTAAAAAATTATATTTAAACAATTAAAATGTATAATTAAAAGATCATCAAGATTAATTATTTTTTCTAGTTTTTAATTGTTCACAGCATTGGTTTAGAAATCAATGTAGATAGTGTTTTAAATTAAAAAAACCTTAATAGTGTTTTTCCTTTTTTCTTCTCTATTTAATTTCTTTTCCTATGTTGAATGTCAACATTTAATCTGAAAATTATTTTCTTGAATGATTAAAATACAATTATAGTTCCCTTCTAATATACGATTAGTGTATGCTAGTATGTGTAGTGTGTATATATATCTATAATATATATAAACGAAAATATAAAATCCTACATGTTGTGATGTGGTCGCTCCCTTTTTTTTGGAGTCACTAGATTTGCTTGAATTTTAAATGGAGACTTCTCATGCATTTGACCCGAATTCACGGGTATGGGTCTTACCAAACTCATATATTTCTTAAACGGGTTATAATATCTTATTAAATTAAAAATTATTCTTACCGAATTATTGATGTGAAAATCCTATAAAATAGTATATACTAAAAATTATTATATGACTTTTTTTAAATATTATTTATAATTAAGAAACAATGTTATAGTAAAAAAAATAAGCGGGTCTAGGGCCTTACCAAACCCAGATAACTTTTAAACCGGGTTATAACATCTTAGATATTTGTGAACTTTTTTTATCATCAAACTCTAAGTATATTATAAATTTCATTACAATAAATAAAAATAAACCTAAAAAAGTATATAAATATTAAAAACGAGTAACGTAAAACAGCCCCGTAATACGGGAGATAAAAACTAGTTTACAATAATATAAACAAATAAATAAAAGGGAATATTGTGACAGGCTATTCGGGTATATAATCAGGTAAACAGGGCAACAATATTGGGTAATCGGGTCGATTAAACGGGCATACTACAAATCCCATATCCGTCCCAAACCTGCTAAAAATTCCAAAAGATATTCGAAACCCGACCCATACCCTAATGGGACGGGTATTTCCCATTCCAAATATATCAGGTTTCGGGTATTTCCATCGAATTCGGTTTTCATTGCCATTCCTAGGGCCAACATATAAACCCGTCTAAAGTGGGCCTAATAAGAGTAAGTCAATGAAGAGCCTGGCCTATTAAGGTTCCCAAATCACTTCCTACAAATAGGAAGTAGAAACTTTTCCTTTCATAAGAGGCATGCTAACTCTCCTCTACATGACCACCACACCATGTTCTTACATCTTAAACAGGAACATAACTTCATTTCCACAGTACAAAAGAGGGCAAATCAGACCGAAGAAGATGAAGATGTGTATCACCATTACACGAGACAAAGAACTCAAGCCGAATCCCATGAGTTCAAGACATGAGTAGCCAGTATTCAAATGATTATATATTAGAGTCACACATAGTTACCTAATTCGCGGCACTTCTTGGTACGGGTTCGCGAATCAGGGTCGCAATCGTAGATGCTTACATTTTCGATTCGTGGGGTAGGTTCATTTTGGTACGAACCGGTACGATGTGTCATGTATTTCAATTCGATGTATTCGTTTTCTACTAAAGTTCAAAATATAATGCCTTTCATATATTTATTAATACTTGCAATTTAAAGTTCAAACTTCGAAACTTCAAATATAAGTTCAAAAATACATAATACCAGAGTCTAGACATTCAAGATAAAGCTTCCATTGAACACTACTTCATCAATTTCTTGAACATCATCGACCCCTTCCGTCTCACTTACGTATGTTTCATTCTCTCCATGAGTATTAGGCCGTTGTTTTCCAAACACCATCCTAATCTGCCGGAATACCATCAGTCGTTTACCGCCATAAAGAAATTACCGCCAAAAAATTACCGCCGAACGTACCATTTGGATTTGGAACATCGATTTCAATTGCATAGGTTCGGCGCATCATGTGGATTTGGATCGCCGAATCGGGCTTAATCGGAACGCGAAATTGACCGGAATCGGAACGCCGAACCAAAGCGATTGAATTCGCTTTCGAATTCCGATTCGGTACGAACCGATCCGGTACGAAATTGGCGGCTAGGGTAGCGAATTAGGTAACTATGGAGTCACATATTGGATTTTATCTATTTTTCTTACACATGTATATATCTTATTGTGTATCACATTTGATCAATGAAATACGAGACCTCCCTCGCGGTTTTGGATTCCACAATGATGGTATTCGATAATTTTAAATTTTAATCCTTATTTATTCATTCTTTTTTAAACGTTTACTTGATTGCTTCCCACTAGACGTTTTCCCTCAGGGCGCGGGTTCGTTTCACGGAATAGAATGGAATCGGAATTGGAATTTGCATAAGATTTGAAATTTAAATTAATTGGATTTGGAATCTAAACATTACAATATGAATTGGAATTGGAGGGAATTGAAATCCAATTACATTGTCAATGCGTTCGTTTGACAAATAATATAATCGGGGGTTTTTTTAACAAAGATAACGGCGAAAACATTTTAGATTTTTTGTTTTTTATTTGTATTTTGCGTTATAATTTTTTTATTATTTTTTTTGAATTTTTATTAAGGGTTTCCTGTTAAGATCAAAAACCCCTCAAAAAAATATTCAAAAATAATAATAAATAATTCATAACTCAAATATAAATAAAAAACAAAAAGTCTAAAAAAGCTAAAAATTTGTATTCGTTGTCCTCGTTAAAAAAAGATAATAAAAAAATAAAAAAAAACTCGAGAAAAGATTTCAATGAATTACCTTGAATTCTTTCACATTTTGGTAGGATTTGGAATTCCTTAATTTAAAGGAATTGAATTCCAATTCCAATTCTTTGAACCGAACACATTAAAATGAAATTAAGATTCCAATTTCAACGAAACGAACACGTCATGTCATGAGATTTTAGTTCCAATTCATTTGAATTCCCACGAATTCTGTGAAACGAACACGCCCTTTAGGGTTTTTCTCCATGGAAAGGTCAATGGTTCGAATCCTGAAAGGAGGAATTTTATCAGTAGCTCTTATAGGATTAGGAGCGTCGGTTAAAATTTTTTCTTTTTCCCACTTTCATGTTACAAAGAACCGGAAAAGAGAAAAATTGATTGGCACCTATTTGGCACAACTTAGTTTCATAATGAAACTTTCATTATTGGACATTACTACCAACTCCTTAAAATTTAAACACATTTAAAACTTAAACACAGGCCCATAAGTTTATCATTATTTTAACGGCCATTCCACGCGTTAATCATTAATGAACCTAGAACTAGCGAATGTATTGGCCCATGTGAATTAGGACTTTTATACCTTAACTGGCGATTGTATTGGCTCATTCCATGTCTCCATGCCTTAATCAAGTATTCGTGTTTGGGTTTTTGTTCTTAACAACTTGAGGAGCAAAATCATTGATGATTTCTTAATTGAGGATTGGTATCGCACAAAGATGCATAAAAAATGTTCTTCAAAAGTTGCTAGACTTGAGGAGAAAGTTGCTAAGCTCGCTGGTAATTTTGTTTTACGGTAGCAATTTTGTTCAAGCGTTAACAACTTTGTTACTCGGTAGAAAATCAATGAGATCCAGT
The DNA here is from genome assembly GCF_021521415.1 of Bidens hawaiensis. Lineage (NCBI taxonomy): Eukaryota > Viridiplantae > Streptophyta > Magnoliopsida > Asterales > Asteraceae > Bidens > Bidens hawaiensis. The sequence continues at coordinate 92,478 of NW_027494271.1, read as the reverse complement.
AGCATCATTTACAATGGTAGGATCTTAGAACTCAGGTAGCAATAGATAGTTACTACTAAATGAAGTTCGTGTGATGCTTTCCTAGTGATGTAATTGTAGCGATTACACATTAACTACCAAAAACTGTTAAATTAGTTGCGACATTTCATTCTGAACATTCCAATGATTTGATATCTATATAAAGGGGTTATCCTATCGGATTTCAATATTGTATTCTTACTTCTAACTATCACGGAAAAGAACTTCTCATTCTTTGAATAACACTTTCTATCTTATTTGATTTTTAACACAGTATATGTTATGCACGCGTTACTTTAATCTTAAATAAATTCTACACAATTCAGAAATATACGAAAATAATTTGAGAACATAAAAGCTACAGGGAAAGATGAGCAGGAAAGTGGCATGGTGATTCTGATGTGGATTGTGAGATGGACTGAAGAGAGAGAAGTCGTCCGTAGGAAGGTAAGAAGGCTGGTGATTCTGATGTGGATGCAGGTAAGGAAACTTAGAGATACATAGGAAATTAATGATATAAAAGATCACCATACCTTTTAACTACTAAAGATGTTATAATCCAATCATAACTTCTAATTATAATTAAAATAATTGTAGGAAATCCGATTTAAATCTATCAGATCCATGCAATATATTCTATCATATCTAATACTCTTTCACATTTATTTGTTAGTCTTAATTGTTTGATACAAGTTTGATTTAATGTTTAGAGTCAAGTATGTTACTTGTGTAAAGTATGTCTTGGTGTCTATTAGATATTTGTATTTAGTAGAATGGTCCTAGCGTAACATTTGTAATTTAGCAAAACGTTCTAAAAATAAGGTTTTGTCGATTTGGTGAATTGATGCGTCGGACTGTTCATCGGAAATATAAAAGCCGATCACCATGTAAGCATTCTAGTGACTTCTACGTGCAACTTCAAAACACGTCGTGAAGGAGCTTGTTATGTCAACTTGGTACCAAACAGAAGTTTATAAACAATGGCTAAATATTTACTTAAAATATCTATTTGGATTATAAAAAACATATTAGGTAGGAATATAGAAGCTTACCACGTTGTAGTTTGTACGTGCAACCAAGTAATCTCTTTGACTTCAAGTTTAATTATTAATGTAGTTGACAAGTGAAAACATGGGCATCACTATTGACCATTGAGCTCATCTAAAGCCATCACAAAATAATTAACTAGCTATACACAGGCCAAATATAGATATACACACGTACATGTATGTCTATATATACATACATCCATTCATCACTTGTAACTCATCATTGGTTGAAAATATCAAAAACTTTGGGTTCATCAAGATGTTGATCAATGAGAGCTCACACATAGAAAAAGTTGTTTCTATAGATCCAGCATCCATGAAACCATTGCCTTTGTTACTCACCAACTACAAGTTTCTTACCAACTCACTACCCAACTCACCTCGCATTGGTGCCTCACGGTCTCACTCTTCTCTCACGTGTGCTTCTGATAGTCATCTTCAACGAAGCAAATCGGGAGGTGAACAACGGTCTTCCGTACCCTATGGTGGTTTTGATCTTTGGGCAAATCTTAATAACACCGCGGAAAATAAATCTTCCAAAAAGCATAGTAACAAAGTACTATTAAACAAAGGAGTATCACCGACAGATAATACAAACACAGTGAACGAAGTTAAAAACAATAATGAAATGGATTTCAAATGTGGAGCTCTTTGCTTATTCTTGCCCGGTTTTGGTAAGGATAAACCGGTGAGAGCAAGAAGAGTAGAACCACAAGTATCAAGACCATCACAAGTAGTTTCAAACAGGATTTCACTTGAGAAATTCGAGTGTGGATCATGGAGGTCATCCGCGATTCATAGTGATGATGACCACACGTCTACTCTCTACTTTGATCTTCCATTAGAACTTATACGAACAAGTGTAAGTGATAATGCCTTTCCAGCGAATTCGGCTTTCGTGTTTAACAAAGGAGGTGTGAAAGGAGTCCTTAAGACGAAAGGGGGGCCGGTGGAACGAAAATCGCAAGAGGGTCGCCATGTTCGGTTTTCAACTTCGTCTACGACCACACAACCGTCACCGCCCATCACGCCTCGCTTATGCAAGGCTCGGGACGATTTTAGGGCATTTTTAGAAGCTCAAAGTGTTTGAAATGAAATTTATAATATTGTTTTGTTTTCCAAGATTTGGTGTGTGCAAAATTGTCGAATAACTTGGTGCGTGACAATGGTAATGTAGAATTGTTTATTGTTATAATCAATAAAAAAATCATGTAGTTAATAACAAAATACGATTCTCGGAATATCAATCAACCGTAAGATTTATTTATTTATTATTTATTTTTGTAAAGCACAAAGTTTTTAAAATACCTATCAAATAGATCCGATATAAACTATACAAAGCCTGCGAAATTAAAAGCACGCGTTATAGCGTGCGTAAATTTTTTCGTTTCTATATACCACTATAACAAACGCAAAAGGAAAATCCAAAAATATAGTCGTAGTATAACCTAAAGGGTATGACATGTGTTCACTTTGTAGAACTTTTATTATGCAGCGTCTGAACTCACGCTACCAAACTCGCGCAGTGTGACGGGTACCAAAAACCATTTCAAGATTTGGTAGTGTATAAATTGAAAACATAAATTTTATCCAATACCTTTATATCATTATGTCAAATATGATTATGCCAAAGACCATTTCAAGATTTGGTAGTGGATAACTGTCCATTTTGGAGTATTGGATTGTTAATTTTTTGAAAGCACGTGAACATGATAAATGGCGGTTTTCATATTTCTAATATGAAAATAAGCTAATATAATAAATTTCAAAGCATATATTGTAACATTAATGAATCAACCAGCGAAGTTGGACGTACAACTTTACATGTTTGATGTGCTTGTAAACGTTTAGGCACACGTTGTATGTTGATTATTGACCCATCGAAGGGATGCAACCCTTTAGAACTTGTTTTTTATGTGCACCATTACAATGAGATAAGATGTATCACGTAATACAAAGTAACTCTCATGAGCGCATTACCTTCACAACATCCAAAATTGGAGATTCACAAACTGGGCATTCCTCGCTAGTGCGTTTCAACTCCATCGCACAATCAAAGCAAGTGCACATATGGCCGCATCTAAAATTTGACGGTATTGTGACCACTTATATAAAGAGTAAAGAACTTGATAGAACTTTATACAACAAATAAGTACCTGTATAGAAGTGAATCGACTTGCGCATCATAGCAAATAGAGCAATTATGTTGGACAATCCCTGATGGCTTCCTATTAATCCTTTGATCTGCAGCTACAATCATCATGTGACGGAACATGATATACAGTTAAAAGAAACAAACTACAATAACACAATGATTTTATAAGTTAATAGAACAACAAGAACACAATTATTGAACGAGGTGATTGATGTATGTCCAAAGTTTGCTCACGAATATCATGATGTCACGACTCATTTAATCCAAAGTTCCAAAGTTGGGGTTTCAGAATTTTCTAGGGCATTTGCGAGGCTTCATGATCATGTGAAAACTATTAATTGCCTTGGATATTTCTGCCTAATCTTTCCTTGGGTTAGACAAGCTTCCATGGATTAATCTACAAAACCCATGCTAAAACCATAGTAGAATTGTCTAGATATGAATATTCTAGGACAGGCTAGCAAGTTAGGCTAACAATTAGAAATAGGTGGTTGGTCATTTGATCAAACCACCTTCATATATTCTAAGTGTACCTTATATAGCTTACACTGTAATTAGTATGGAATAAAGCTTTCTTTGGTTTGCAAATTGCAAATATTGCATTCCTCCACAATTTCTTCGAATCACTGGGATGACAAACAAATCAGGCAAGATTGTAGCCTCGAATATTGAACGCACCACACATGGGGAAGAGAATCATGGTTGAGAAGCATCCCGAAAAAGAGCTAAGTAAGATCGAGTTACATCAAAGGATAGGTCTTTGGGGAAGCATGCTAGGGATGTGGAAACAAGTTTGTCTGAATTGGGGTCACAAGCCAAAGATTATTCCTACAAATAGTTGGGAACTACATTCGTGGATCTAAGAAACAACTTGAAGTGATGATCGGAGCAGAGATCATCAAGTTACACAGTGATGTGTCCCATGAATGTCGTAGAAGCTAAATTGGATTAGAATCAAAGATAAATCAGTGAACAAAACGATGTTTAACGTAGATAGCAACACTAACCATTTTGCTCAAAGCGAGGGACACACCTAAATCCAACTATGTTTGTACTCAAACGTGATGTGACGGTTGTTAGCAAGTTCCTAAGAAATGCTTACAGGGAGTACATATCCTAGACGACTTGATATGATGTATTTAAAGGGCGCCATGATATTATGTAAACGCCATAACGTTGTGGTGGCTACATAAATATATGGTGTTTCAAGAGATATGTGCACCATCAAAACCTGGAATCGAGATTGTTGTTATCGTTGAAAATGATAACACAGGAATAAGAGAAGAAATGAAGTAGGGAAGAAAATTTCATTATCTCATAATGAAATATTACAAAACAAGAAACCTATATATATACACAGTTATATCCGGCAATATGTATATACGGTGTATATGTTCCTAGCGTATAAGACTTATACGCTCACAATTGTTCGTGAGCTTAAGAATAATTTGTACCTAGTAAATGGTAAATATGAACTAAAAATTCAGACTGTGCAAACTTGAACAAGAGTATATGAAAGATTCCACTACCATAACTTTTGAGATCGCTTAACTTTCTAATGTTGGCTAGACTCTACATAAGAAAATAATCCAGATATTGGGTACCTCACAACCCTCGAATATGTTTTTTCGTGAACGGCATCAGGCCAAATGTTTGTAAGCCTTAGCTAACTCCCAACACTTTTCTAATAAACAACTACTTTAAGTCATGCTAGCTCTCAAGCACTTCATAGGGTCAGCTCAAAGTCACACATGTAGGGAATATAATCCAAAAATCAAACTCTATAATAAGTTGATGACCTCTAACCTGAATGAGTTGCAGCTGCACCAACATTTTGCTTAAAAGAATATTGCAGTTTGACTTGCATGTTAACACAACTTTTTATTGACTTCCGTAGATCCATAATCTCGTGATGGAGTTGCTCCATGTGTCCTCTCATTTCATATATGAGTTCCATCTCCTATCATAAGACAACCATAAACTTAACTTTGGCGCATCTTTATGTTGCATTAAAGCACAACTTTAGAAGATCAAAAAACATGTGGGTGGGAACAATAATTAACTCACAATGGTTTGATGAGTGATGGCGGGAGACGATTGAGGGATGCTATTGTTATGTGACCATTTAAATGAAAAAGATGGTTCTATAAATGGAGATGTTGTAGTGGCTGTCTCAGATGGAGATGTTGTAGTTGTTGTCTCAGATGGAGATGTCGTAGTGGTTGTCTCAGAGTTGCAAACAACATCATTAGGTTTCCATGATCGTTCTAAATATGATGCTTGATCTACGTATTCATTATATTTACTACATTTTGTCTCAGTTATGCTCCTACGATCTTCAGCTACAACTAAACCATCTTGTAGTTCAATTTCTTTCCCAGACTCTGCTTTCTTTCTCACTACTAAATCCTGTTTTTCTGTTTGGGTTTGTGATTGCTGGATCCGACTCGTCATTAATTGGTCAATAAGATCACGCAAACCACTCCCAAGAAAACTCGAGACGTTTTTTCTATATAAACAACAAAGTAGTTTCTGTTAGATATATATCATCAATATATATTGTTGCTCGTGTTTTCATCTTTACGCGTGAATATGATGATCATGGTACAAGTCACTATGTTGTTATTCATAAAATTTCACAACTTTTATCTAACAATGATCAACTAATTACATTAGTAAAAAAGCAAAATTCCGCACATGTAATGCTCATTGCAATATTGCAAATAATTAACTTACATGATCTTAATTGTGATGCATAATTATGCTGGAAAATCATCCAAATGAGTCAACCTTCTCAAAACCGACATTGTCTTTTAATGCACGAATGTGACACATATCTTTGGACACTGAGTACACTTCGCGCCGGTCACGTGGACATACTAAAATCATGAAATGTTGACATGCTACGATCTTTGGGCACCGAATGCGCCACATGGATATTTAGATTGCCACATGACAAGATCTTACCATATCCATGTGATCGACGTTTGGTGAACCTCGTGCCAAAAATAGATTCATGTCGATTTCTTTGAGGTTTGTTCAACAATATTTATCTTTGAAAATAAAAATGGCAATATTTGTTTTGGGAAAGTTGACACTTAAATATTCGTTTTGATGATTTTCCCTTCTCTTAACTTGTAATTAACAAGAAATGTAGAATGGATAACTTGCCTTTCAAGAAGTCGTTGTATGTCTCCATTGGCTGATGATTGATCTTCAAGCATCTCTTCGTACCTTGCTTGTCTCATGTCTTCCCAGTCACTTTTTGGACGGGAGATGTGGCTGATCCAATCATCGTTTGTGTCGAAAAGCTGCATATCACAAGACTCGTCTTCATCCGACTCACTATGTATTTGAGAGTTCTCGCTTGTCATCCAATCATTAAAGCTTTCTAATGCTTGCATCCTCCTATTCCTATTTTCCATTTGATCATAAGAGGTTTTAGCTGACATGAATTGACCTTCATCTTCATAAAAGTCATCATTATCATCATCATCATTGTTATTCTTATACTGATCATCTTCCTTAATCTTAGTGGGGCTGGAATAACTATCTACGAATTTGACTTGGTTCATTGCAACTTTGGAAGGAGCCATTGAAACGTGTGTTGATTGATTTGGAACCATGATCACTTGTTTCTTGTTGGTGGTGGTAGTCTTGGTCTTAATTTCCACCTCCTTAGTGGTGGTGGAGGTGGCGGCCACAGATTCCTCACTTGCTATGTTCTTTTGATCATTTCTTTTGTCTTTCCTTGACTCCATTACTCCTTTCTCATTTCTGGAGTTAAACCTTTCCAAAAATCTCAATTGATATCAAGGTTTTTATATATAGAACACAGAATGAACATTTAATTGTTTAAACTTATTAAAATAAGCATTGGCTTTCTAGTTTTTACTGATAAACATTGATTGAATGGATCACTTAGATAATGAAACGTAGACATTTTTGTGCATCATGTTTGCCATACACTGACCAAGTGGGCATATATTAAAATATTGCCGGCGTATCACACCTTTTGTAAATAATACATATTTTTCATTAAGATATTTCGGTCGGCGTGTATATTCCTCCAAAAGAATGTTTGCAGCCGACGTATTTCGCTGAAAGATGTCACCTGTCATGTATTTAGGTAGTTCACATGAGAGCGCATATGGTGAATTCGGTGCCCAAAGATGTCCATGTGTTTCTTTGTGATCCATTCAATCAATTTTTGTTAGTGAAACGTAAAAAAAGTCTATTTAGTTTGAGACGTTTAACTGATAGTTTGTTCTCATAAATTTTTCCGTGTTCTATATGTATGGTTCATGTTTCATCCTAGACTCGTTAGAAGAATTGCATAAAAAGATAATTTAGCTAAATTCATTGCTCGTTTTTTTCTTTTTAAGATTTAAATTATAATAAGAATTTGGTGTTTTTAATTATAACGAATGCATTAACGCCTATAAAAATAGATAGAAAGCGTCAACAATTTCGTTTTGATACGTTACCCAATATGCCCGTCCTCATATTTGGGAAATTACCATGTGAACTGGAGTGGAAGTTTACCTTATATCCATGATCATATCTTGGCCCTTATTGGATTCCAATGGCTTTGGAACGCAAAACATGGGTGTTTTGTCTTCTGGTTTTGGTTCCGCTCCAAGACGTAGGAGTTTAAAACGAAGCAAAGACTGTAAAGATATGAAGACAAAGGAAACTCCTAAAGATTATGAACATCAAATATATAAGGAAACTAAAGAATTGTAGCCTAGAACTTGTTAAAAATATCAATCACCATAACATGTATGTAGTTATGAATTATGATAGTTGATTTTCTCATCTAGTTATTAGAAAAGTTATTATAGTTGTTTTCTTTTTGTCACATATTGTTTAAACATGTGTATGCTTTTCATATCTTTTGAAAAGGAGAACATAAAATTCTCTATATATTTAAATTTCAATACAAACGTACTTGGATACGGCCTCGATGTTTAAAGTTTGAGACCACTTTACGTTCCACAAACGATTTAAGCTCGCGATGCTTATCTTTCTCCATTTGCATAAGAAAAGTGTCAAAAGCATGTCTTCCTCGTATCAAATGGCGTGAAACTTTAACGCCCTTGATACCTTTGGGTTCTCCTTCAATTTGTTTAGTATGTAAATTGGTTCGAATAAGAGGCAATGACTGGTTTCCTTGTCCAGCAACATTAGAAGCCGCCAACTCTTCTTCTCTTGATAGCTTCTTGATAATATCCACCACTTGAATCTTCTCCTTTTCTGCAGCACCCGGATTCGAAGCCTTGCTTTCTCTACTCGGAAGTGGACATGAAAACTGCCTTAAAAGACTTTCTTTATCAGTTTCCAAATTAGCATCAGAGTTGGTTGGAGAGCTTGGTGAGGCATTGTCGGTTTTATGATCCTTACATGTTGGTCCAGAATCATTATTGTTGGGGTTCTTGTCTTCAGCCAAACCTTTCCATCTTTGAAGAAGAGAAGAAACACCGCTTGAATTTGGGGATTCCACAACATATCTTGATTGCGAAGGAGAATCTTGTAGTCGAGAACATGAAGAATCCGTTGTCGTTTTCAAATTCACCGCATTTTGGTTTTGTTGATCACTGAAAACGACCTTACGAGCCAACACCCAGTGGTCGTTGTTCTGCGATTGTTTTTGTAAACAACTATTATTACTGTTACTATTGCTAATATTAGTGTTGTTTTTCTTCGTCTTGCTCGCATTCTTATTGATGTTATCACTTTTCTCTTTATTTTTAACATTGTCGATGAAGGTCGAAGGCAACCATGAATAATCAACATCATTCTCCGATTCATTCGCATTTGTCCCAGATTTCCCATTGTTATCACCAACGGTCGGAAGCCACGAATCATCAGCATTGTTTTCAACTTTCTGGTGACGGGAACCCTTGGATTCTATTGTTATTGTCGAGTTGCGACTGATCGTAGGTAACCAAGAATCATCGGTTTTTGAATCCTGGGAGGGAAGCCATGATGAATCTTCATCTTGATCTTTATCATCGGCTTTGTTCTTTCGAACATACTGAGGATTAATGTATCCCATATTGTTTGCAGAACGTTTATGATCCTTGAGAGAGACGTAACTAAATGGCGAAGAAGATGCAGCCACTTCAATCTGCATAGACGCCATTAAAATGCACACCAACTAATCCAAGATTATGTGATCGGGAAAATATATATAGGTCATTCATTCAACATAAACTGAAAAACATAATTTTTATGAGTTTAAATGAAAGAGCTAAAAGTTTTGTGTTTTGTGTTTTGTGAATTCATGTAATCTTAGGAACAGAATCATAGGAGTGAAACCGTTGTGAAGGTAAGGACATGGTTGATTACCTATTTTATCCGTACATTTCTATGCGTATTCAAGTGTCAACCACCAATTACGGCAACTCTTTTTCCTCCTAATTTCTAGCTTTATTTATTATTCTTTTTTTTTAGTTTTGTTTATTCGGATCATACTATTTTGATAGTGCAAATTATATTACCACTAGTTCGAGTCCATCGTGTTACGGATGTCTATTTATGTTTTTGTTTTCAAATGTTTTGCTATTTTATATTTTATAATGATTTATTTTTTTTAATGTACTTTAGTTTTGATTTAATACGTATATATTAGTTTGTTACATTCATTGTTTGGGTTCTTTCAATTGAGATGCGTAGGTTTTTAGATCTTCAAAGAACGAACATAAACAAACACGAATATGTTGATTTTTTTAGACGAACAAACATAAACACAATATTTTTCTTACGAAAAAGGGTGTTTGATGTAGGTAACGATGGTGGTTGATGCATGAGATGGTAGGTTGACGATGATGAGTGGTAATCAGAAATTACCGGTGATGGAAAGTATAGAACGACGAAAAAGAATATGTAGAGAATAGAAATTAAATTATGGTTTGATAATGAAAGAGTTTCACAAATAAATGAGATGCTATAGTTTAATCCGTTTATGGGCTATCCGGGTTTGGTAAGACCCATTACCTGTGAAAATTATTGTTTGATGATTCAAGGGTTATTTTATAAATTAATGAGATGTTATAACATATTTAAGGACTATATCCGGGAATGGTAAGACTCATACCGCGAATTCATGTCAAATTCATGAGAAACCTCAAATAATAAATCAAACAATCTGATGACTTGAGAGGAGGTGAGAAGTAACTAGAGAGGAATACATAGAAATTTTTAATACACATTTATATATAGATAGATATGTTAGTTATGTTTTTTAGGGTTTACCAAATGAATCCTTATCTAATACTCCCTCCGTCCCATTATAAGTGTCCTAGTTTGAATTTTCAAGTCTTTCTTTTACAACGTTGACCGTAAATATTTTTGTTCGTGTCATATAATACTTGATGAAAATTATATCAATGTAAAATACGTTTAAAACCCAATCCATTCATATATTTTACATCAAGTATTATATAACAAAAACAAAAATATTTTCGGTCAAAATTAAACAAGAAAGACTAGCAGACTAGAACACTTATAATGGAACGGAGGGAGTAATTATTATTGTGAACATATTGTATTAGTTATGTTTTTCATATTTAGGTTTTGTATTCTTTTCTATTAATAAAATAAAGAAGAATATTTGATACCATAAATTTTTGGGAAAATTCTTAACATAACCTACTTTGACCAACTTTTTTAGAAATAGCCTAGCTTTTCAAAAAAAATCCTCATAATAGCCAATTTTTTTGTCGGATTTGACGGAAACAAGAACATATCCGAAAAATTAGTATAGCCTATCAGATGTTGACGCATATTCAATTTTTCCGACGGATCCGACGTTTCTTTAAGCCATCCATCGGATTATTGTTCTTGGCGAAGTAATAATAAAAAGTCGGATATGACGTTTCAATTCTTGCTTTCGTCGGATCCGACTGTTTAATTTGCCCGTCGAACTCTAGATTTTCAATTCGCGGGTTTTTGATTTTGAGTTATGGAGTGAGACTGAACACTATGGTTTTGTTTACCTCGAAAAATTAAGCAATTTGCACTATAGACTGCTTGATTTTGTGAAAGACGGAGATGGAGGTTGGTTATGGAGGTTTAGGGGTTGAGAGGTAGAAGATGAAGAATTCCATCAAATCCATTAATACGTTAACACGTGGTGCGATTTTTAAAGGTTCACAAATTCCGTCGGGTTAGTTCTTGTTATAGTCGAATATGACGGTATTTTTAGGCCATTTTGGGGATTCTTGTAGAATTGTGGTATTTCTTAAAAATTTTGAGTTAAATTAGGCTATTTTGGGGATTTTTCTAAATTTTTTATGGTATCATAGCTTAATCCATCTTAACTCTAAAACCCACCATCACTGATATCATAGCTTAACTTTTGGGGATTTTTCTAAATTTTTATTGTACCATGCCTATTCTCTAATATCATAACAAAAATGAGTATGTCAACCAGAGGACCCGGGTTCGAACCCAGTTCAGAACGTTTTTTATTTTTGTTGTTATTTTTATAACATTTTCTTTAATATATATTAATCAAATTAAATTATTAAAAAAATTATAAATCAAATAAAATTATTTTAAGTTAAACAAAATTAAATATAAATTGTAGTTTATCATTTTTTTCACCCAAAACCAATCTTTGCTTTAGTTAAGTTCGTGAAACCCATTTAATATTATAACTTTGCAATATATTTAAATAATGATTTTCGAGATAAGAACTTGACCGATAAAAGCCGTTTTCCTCAAATATTTTAAATATCGTTTTTGTGATAAACTAACAAGTAAATAATAATATTCCGTTAAAGACTAAAAATAATATTAAAATAATAATACTTTTCGTTAACTTCATAACTCTCTAAAATTTTATATCGTTCAAACCCGTATTAAATAATCTATATAATCCTCAATATAGTAGCTATTAATTAATATGCATTAATCTTAAAACCAATAAGAAATCCGTTAAAACTTTAAATAATATTATAATGCCCTAAGATATTAAAATACACTATCATAAGTGCCAGCGAGTTGCTGCGGGTTTGCGCAACTTATCCCCTTGTATTGGTTCGTAGAGTTTGTTGTGGTGTGTAATGTGTTATCAGTACAAGCACGCTGCCGCCCGTGCATATGGTTTGTTGGGTGTATTTTGGGCGAAGGTGCACACTATGGATTGTGTTTTGTGAAATATATGTTAATAAAGTATGCTTATGGGTTTTGTGATTTTTAATCAACATAATTGATCGAATGTATGTTAGTTGGTGAATAGTTAGAGTTAAAATTCAGAAGATGAAATAAATACTCAAATTAAAGTCATCAAGTTGTCAGTCAATGAATCGTAAAAGGGTAAAGCGATGGGCATACGTGATTTGATTGTGCACATGCATACTGGCGTATGCATATATATTGCATAAATGGTGTTATAAAGTGATAGATTTGTATAAAATCAAACTAAAAGGACAAATCAGTTATGTTTTTCTTATTTTTCAACCGAAGTAAAATCGAACCATTGAAAATGAGCGAACGATTACCGATGTATATATATACAATGAACAAATATAAACCTAATAATAGAAATGTTAAAAAACTTTCATGAAAAAATTAGAAATCACTTAACCCATTCAGTCATTTCAAGTAGGATCAATAATATGTTGTTTTATGTAGTTATAAGTATAGAAACAATAATCAATTTATATAGCACCTTGCAAGAAACTATAAAGATGTTTTGCAACTAATTAGAGTATTCTTCATGTAGAAGCAAGGCTATAGGAACCTCAAAAAATTTGCTCGCACCTTTTAGCTTTTCTAATAGCTTCCGTTTTAGCTTACGACATATTCAATGAACATGATGTTTGACATGAGCAAAACTAATAATTTACCATTTAACCCTTCAAAGAGTTAAAGGAACTTTTCATGGGTTCATCGTCTCAAAAGTGGGCCCGTTAAGAAAGCAGTAGAAACATAACTGGCTCCGTTCTGTTTAGTAAGCTCGTATATGTTTTTTTTAATTATGGTTGTTGTAACGTTTGATGAGTCAATGTACACGTGGGAATCGAGACATAACGGGCTCCATTGTTTGGATCGTTTACAAAACGAACCAAGCGGAGAAGCTCGTTTACAATCGAGCGAAAACCGAACGAGCATTTTCCAAGCAAATTCCTGAAAGAGCAACGAGCAAGTTTAAACGTGGACAACCCTAATATTGTAGTGTAATAGTTAAAAATAGCTTTGTATTTTGTGTTTTTATAAACTACTTATTGATCCAACAAAAGTACAAACTTATTTTACAATGCTTATTTAAAAATATACATGTGAACATGTGGTGGTTTATAGTTCACAAAAGTCAAAATTTTAATTTAAAGACAAATTTGTTACATCAAAGATTTGACATCCAACACCGAAGTACAAGGATGTTGGGTTGGTTGCACTTTCTTTGTAACAAGCAAACACAATTATTATGTATGTTCGGATCTTCCCAATAAAACTACACAAAACAACAATACCACATTTCATATTTCAGAAATAAAGGAAAAATGACATTGATACAAGTGAGCAAATAGAGAACCAATTCTAGCACTATTTTTATAGAGAATAAAATACATTATAGCATTTTCAGCACATTACATAGATCAAAAATAATTTCCTAAGCAGGCTTTGCCTAGGACCAGTTTTAACCGAACCTTACAAGCACATTTTGAAACCAATTGTGTATCTCATTGTGTCATAAAGGGGCTAATCTTCCATGTGAACAGCTGCATTTTTCCAAAAGTTTTGATCAAAAACCAGCAAACCATAACAAGAATCTAAAAATAGAAGTCTTAAACTGAAAAGATTTCCATCCCTTTTTGTTACGTAATCAAACATAACTGGTTGACTTAAGTCACCTTAGATCCACTCAGGTACGCACGGTTGATCTGACTTGATTCTATGAAGAAAGAGGGTGCACAGCTTCTTTAATGATCATACTTAAACATAGATGATAGGAAAATAATTATATAAATGGTCTCAAAGAATAATTTTTGAACATGACATTTCAAAACGGTTAATGAAAGGTTTTAAAACCAGCCTCTAAATGATGTAACTGAACCTAAACAATGGTTTGATTTTATCCTTTTGTTAAAATTTATTTATGTTTTGAATGCAATTGAAACCGAAAAAGCAAACCAAAACAAATTTATAGATTTTCATTTTTTTTTGAATTTGAAGTAATTAATAAAAATAAAAAATTATAACAAATGTATAATAATCAATTAATTAACATCTTAAAAAAATTAGACTCAAATTTATTATTTTGGGACAACTTGGAAATGCCTATAATGCCCTTCATCTCTTTGTTAGACTCAGCATTATTATTTCCTGCAAGAAACGCTATATTGTTACAATCATCATCCATGTCTAAATCAATTGTTTCAAACTGACAAACTGAGTGATTAAATAATCAGATATGTACAACTTCAACATTTTATGAAGCAAACTCCTCTTTCTACAATGTAGCAAGTAGTTGCATGCATATGAAAAGATTGATGGTGTTGAAAAATTGTTAAAATGAGTCTTAACAAATAGGAAGATGACTTTTATTCTAACTTTGGACTAATAATTGTATTTATATATATATGTGGTATATGAATAATTATTTTTAGGTTTGTGCTCTATTTTATGAGAGTTTCACAATGAACTAAATTGTGTCCAAAACATAGCTAAGATGAATCAGATATCAACGCTCTAAATGGAGTGGTTTAGTGGTTGGAATGAATATTGCTAAACTTGGGTGGCTCTAATAGGAATTTGTTACGACCGAAAAATCCAGGCATAAATGGCATAACCGGAAAAAACAAAACCGAATCAAACCCAACATAAAAACCAAAACGAAAAGGCTTGAAAAGTTTACAAATACCAACCCATGCACACCCACACGGCCCTACCGTAAAGGCGTTTATTCTCAAAATGTAAGATAAAACACAAAATAAATGTACCTTAAGATACAACCCCCGATTTTTTACTCCCTTCCGATCACCAGAGCAAATGGACAAAATCCAGCTTCAAATACTTCCTCATCAAGTCCATCATCATCATCGTCATCATTATCCTCTGCATCTTCCATTTCACCTGTAACGATAAGTTTTTCATTACAATTAACTAAAAAACATTCATATGCAAAATAAGTTTAGAAAATGTCACACACCTATCTCTCGATGATTCAGTTACAATCTTTCACATTTATATTTATTCAAATCCACGGCCCATCTCAACAATTTAAAAGCATTTTTTACAAAGTTTCATGGCAAATTATATTCGAACACACACAAATTTATGCAGGTATTATAAAGTAAAGTCATACCATGACAAGATTTACAACTGCCCTATTAGCACCCAAACAGAGACCAGTGCACATCGCACTGCATCGGAGTAAAGATATAGCAAACTCATAACATGTTTTTCGTCTTCTTTGATTTTAGATACCTTAGTGACAGCTACATTAGATTTAGACTCGCAAGATTTGGCTGAATCAGATTCATTCCCATCCACTTCATTGTCTGCTTACATTATAGTTCAAATTAGAATTTATGTACATAAACATACTATGTATCCAAAAGAATTGGTTTAAAATAATTACCAGGAGGTAGATTTTGTTAAGTTGAAAATGGTACCAAATATAACATGTCATAATAATAGTCTTTATTTGAAAACATAGCTCTTTTAGTAGCAACATCCACCTAAAAAACCAACAAAAGTTAACTTCTAAATGACACGATATAAACAATAACATACTGGTTTTCAAATCCTTACATCTAACAGAAGCCGCACAATTTTAAGCTTTTCTGTAACATCCTAAAATTTTAATGTTGAATAAAGAAAGTTATGTTTAGTGATTTCGCGTTATTGATTAATTAATATCGAGTAAGGAGCGGATCATGGACTTAGATTAACTGAGATGGGTTAAATGAGAATGGGCCTTAGGTCCATGGGCTTTAAGGGATATAAATATCCCCTAAACCCTAAAACATCACTCATTCCATCTTATTCTCTAACACTACAAAACACACCCACACCACACACACCGCCGGCGGCCGAGGGAGGGGAACGAGCGAGATCCGAGAGAGAGTGAGCGATTAGTTGTGATTAAACAAGTTAAACGAGATCCAAACAAGCACAAAAAGGTATGATTCTTGATATTTGAAGTTTAAAGATCCAAGCTTTATAGTGTTTATATGACCGAAAACGGTTGGGGAGCGTAGTGGGTGATGTCGAACCATAACAAGGGTGTTAAAATCGCCAAAAATGCTTGATAGAAACCAAACAGCGGCTGAACTGGGCAACTTCGCCTTCAAAGCGATAACTTCGCCTTCAAAGCGATAACTTCGCCTGAGGCCAAGTTCGCTTACGGCCAAGTTCGCCTAACTGGTAACTTCGCCTGAGGCCAAGTTCGCCTAATTGATAACTTCGCTTACGGCCAAGTTCGCCTAACTGGTAACTTCGCCTGAGGCCAAGTTCGCCTAATTGATAACTTCGCTTACGGCCAAGTTCGCCTAACTGATAACTTCGCCTAAAGCTAAGTTCGCTTAAGGTTTAACTTCGCTTAAAGCTAAGTTCGCCTAAGGTTTAACTTCGCTTAAAGTCAAGCTCGACCCCAGCCAGGGGCTCTGCCCCTTGGACCCTGCTAGGGGCTGCCGCCCCTAGACCCCGCTGCCAGGGGCGCTGCCCCCGGACCCCCGTTCGTTGTGGGTCATATAAAGATAGAAATACAATATGAGTAGTGATAGTTAATTGATACGTATACTTGTTATACAGTCAGCTGTGCACAACTGAAGAAAGGGATTACGATTAACGGTGAACGTAACCGTGTTCAGGTGAGTTTCTAGCCCCATTCCTTGTTATGTTTTCGGGGCTGTGTGCATACTCGATGTGTTGTTAATACATTTATCCTAAGTGATAAGTGTATGCCATATGTGATATATGTGATATGTATGAATGATTGCTTGATGGTACGTGAACGATCTTCGGATATTGCACGTACTGTCAGGTTGTAACGCTATGCATAAGGTAAGTATGATATGTATGCTTATGTGTATGAACGTAATAAAGTTAATAAAAGAATGAAAAGATGGTTGTATGGTTACGAAAAGGGTACCGAGCCCTAATAATACTCGAGGTATGATGTATGGTTGTATGGTAACGAAGAGGGAATCGAACCCTACGAATATTCGAGAACTAGGGACCAGACCCTTATAATATATGTGATGTTAGGGACCAGACCCTTATAATATCTGTGATGTTAGGGACCAGACCCTTATAATATCTGTGATGTTAGGGACCAGACCCTTATAATATCTGTGATGTTAGGGACCAGACCCTTATAATATCTGTGATGTTAGGGACCAGACCCTTATAATATCTGTGAGGTTATAGGGCGAAAGGCTCTTTAAAACGTAAGATTATGTATGTAAAGAAAGTACAAAGGTAAGAATGAAAGTATATGCACTTAGGTGTGTACGAAAGAAAGTTAAGAGGTTAAGTATGAAATGTAAGAATGTATTGTATGATTATGTGATTAACTAGAACTCACTCAGCGTAGCTGACTTTTAGTATGCACGCAGGTGAGTAGGATGAGGCAGCTCGCTTGAGGAGACACGTGCACTGAATAAGAGGCTGGCATCGAAAGACTCAAGACGTTTAAGTTTAATGTTTCGTTTATTTTGAAAGACAAAATGATGTTTTAAGACAAGACGTGTTTTGTTATGAAATGTTTTATGAAAGTTTTTAAATTCCGCGAATGTTTAATTAACTCTGATATTTAGAACTGCGTTTATGAGTAAATCCAACACGAAAGTAGGGTTACCGGTGACGGGGCCTTACATATTCTACAAGACATCCAAGAGGATTGTCGTCTTTTATTTCAGTCATCAATGAGATCAGAACAGCCCTGAATCTATTCTTCGCAAATTAAGAAGATGATAATGGTGTTGGATGGCAACCAACTCGATTGGAACAATGAAAGCTGCCTAAAACTTGTAACAGACATGTTTATGAAAAAGTTAACATTTAGAATAGCATATAGTAAAAGAATAAAAAAAATTAGACCTAGTGAAATATTTAGCAATTGATTCGCATTGGAAGCAAACAGAAAATTTTATTCTTTGTGCCCTTCACCACACAAGTTTACAACGTGATCAGCTAAAGGGTCTCAAAACCTTCTAAATGTTTATCTCCAATTACCTAAAATATGCAACTCATATAAACCCCACGACGATAATCAAAATCCAGAAGCCCCTATTTCACAATGATGGAGGTTTATTTAGATGGTTTTAGAAAGAGGGGCTTAAAAAAACAGTTAAACCTATGATTTAACAGACAAAAACCTTGCTGATCGAAGTTTCAATTGTTTAATAAAATATAACTTAGCTGCATTTGATATATTTTATCATTATCATGCAAATTCACAACAACCTTCATCGATGTCAACATCCATTATTTCATGAAATGCAACCTGAGTCATCAATAACAAGTTAACCACAACTTTCCACTCTTAACATATCATAACATATAGAGGAACTGTAACATCTTGTTCTATGTTCATAAAAAAAATATATAAAGCGTATGTTTTAAATATTGATAAATGAGTAAAATGATTACATGGGATATGAGATATAGAGGCCAAGCAATTAGTATTATAAGACACCGTATAAAAATTATTATATTTGACCTTGTTCCGTTTTTAATGAAACTTAGGTCGAAACATAGAGAAAAATGAGTATGTTTCAATGATATATTTGTAATTTTATTAAAAGTCATATTTTGAAACTTATATAAGTAAAACGAGATTTGAGCTAAATTAATTATAATAGTAATATTATAATACACTAATAATAACTACGATAATAATAATATCGTTATAATACAAATTTTTAAAATATTCAAACTTGAACTTGCTCTCCAAATTTCCACGTCATTTTTGAATTAAGAGATTTTTACTAATTTACGAATAGGCTACACGTCTTCATTTTTGGATAAGGAGGTTTAATTTTAATTATTTTATATTTAAGTAACCAGGTAATAGGTCGGCGAAAGAATGATCTATATGTATTGTACTCATTTAAGAATCATATACAAACTTCAGCCTTCTCGCGCTATAGATCAAAACCACTAAGGTATGCTTATTTCTATACATATTTTGATAGATAAAAATAATTAACTTTTCTTATGTAATAATATTAAAACATCATGTTAGTAGAAATAAGTTAGGAACCAGGTACGATCTATAAGGATATAAATTTAACCTCTTTAATGTTTTAATAGTGTATTAGTATTATAACTTGAGTTTAACGCTCCATTAGAGTAAGTTGTATGGACATAACATAACTAGTCTAGTACGTGCACAACAAGATTGTTGGTTGGTATGACCACTTTGGTCAACAATGGTTAAGATAAAATGTAAATTGACTGGGTCTGGTTGTTGAACCATAATATGTCTGGACTTGAATGGAATTGTGCACGATAATGACAATTGTTATGGGAAGGGCCTACGGCTATTAGAATATTATTTCATAAATATAAATAAGTAACCTAGTTTATTAATTTATAGATTCAAGTTAAAGTGGGATAAGCCATAGTAGCTGAAGAAAGCCTGTTCAGGTGAGTTATTTAAACTATTTTCAAAACTCTAATACATGTTCATAAAATTATTTGGACTGTGATTGATCATGTATTTGCATGGCGCATATGGTGTGGCACCCAAGGTGTTATATATATTATAATGATCATTATATTTTCCCGAGGGGACATGCACTTAATACAGCAGTAGACAACGTAAAGTCTGTATGTGTGAATATATATTGCTGACCTGGCTTTAACGTGAAGCGGGCGGGTTATAGTTATGGCATGGCATGCAATGAGCTCGTACTTGATCAATAAAAATTGTTTTAGTATCAGTTTATTAAATATGTCGGTTTATGTGCCTCACCAGCTGTGTGCTGACGTATTTTTACCCGAGCATGTTTTTCAGGTTGATAAAAAAGGGCATGGATTTAGCTGCTAAGTGTTGGAATAGTTTTGTCGTTTTGTTCTATTATAGTTACGTTTTGTAGTATGTGTAATAGTTAGACATGTAACATATATTTTAGTAGTTTTTTATATAAGATTATGTTTCCGCTGTAAGTATGTGCCGACTGGTCACTGTAAGTGCCCCATCCTGGATGGGGTGTGACAAGTTGGTATCAGA
The DNA here is from genome assembly GCF_021521415.1 of Bidens hawaiensis. NCBI lineage: Eukaryota > Viridiplantae > Streptophyta > Magnoliopsida > Asterales > Asteraceae > Bidens > Bidens hawaiensis. The sequence goes on along the minus strand of NW_027494271.1, from coordinate 72,062 downwards.
GCCTAAGGTTTTAGCGAACTAGGTATTATTTGGAGTACTTAGGCTTTAACCTATTAGTCTTGGAGAACGAAAGAAGTACTTTTTAGAAGAAAATAAGTTAGGGTGTAGCATACTGCAGAATTTGATTAATAAAATAAGCGTATGCCAGTTGTTATAAGTTTTGTTTTATACTTATGTATGATAAATAAAGTTTTTAAATATTGACTTTTTATCAATATAAACTTAAGACAAGAAAACTTAAATATGTAGATGGAGGGTGGAAGTCATAATCCTAGAAATGATGGAGGAGAAATTTGCATAACAAAAGTTGAACTAGATCGAATGGTAGCCGAACAAGTTGCACAAATACTTGCCAACCGGAAAGCCACCAATGAAACTCAAGGAAATGGGATTAAAAAGAAAGAAATTAGCTATAAAATCTTAAAGTCTTCTCAACCATCCGAGTTCACGGGAACACAAGATGCCATCAATGCCCATGAATGGGTTAGTCAAATGGAGGCATTGTTGACAATATGTGAATGTGATCCCCAAGAAAAGGTGAAACTGGCTACTCATACTTTCAAGAAGGAAGCACTGCATTGGTGGGAATCAATCATTCAGGCCCAGGGAAGGGATGCTACAAATAAAATTCCTTGGGAAAGGTTTTTGGAAATGTTTACTCGGCAGTTTTGCCCAATAAGCGAAAAGAGAAGGATTGAAGCAGAATTTTTGAGATTGGAACTGGGTAACATGGCATATCGGGAATATGTCACGAAATTTAATGAAATGGCTTGCTTTGTGCCTCACCTGGTAACACCTGAAGATAATAGAATCCGACAATTTATCTGGGGATTGCCTGTGGAATACTGTACTTTCATCAAGTCTACCAACCCTCAAACTTGTTATGAGGCAATTGAAGCTGGCTATAGTATAGCAGCAGAGCTAGATAGGGAAAAGGTAGAGAACAATAAGAGAAAAAGGGAAGAGTATAAGAAGCCGGAAAACCAAAACAAGACTCAAAGATTAAATCCTCAGAAGGGAAACTTTAAACGAGAACCTAATCAATGTTTAAAATGTGGAAGACGACATTCTGGAGTATGTGCTTTAGGAAATGTCTGTTATCGCTGTCGTAAGCCTGGACATGTCATCTCAGAATGCCGTGAACCACCAAGAGCTTTCTATGAATGTGGGTCAACTGACCACCTACGAAATACATGTCCCAAGCTAAAGAATAAACCAACGGAGAATAAACCTAAGGGAAGAGCGTTCCATATGACTGCAAAAGAAGCTAAGCAAGCAGATGATGTGATTACTGGTACGTTTCTCCTTAATAAGTTACCAGCAACCGTGTTATTTGATTCTAGTGCAAATAAGAGTTTCATTTCATATAAGTTTTGTCACGAACTAAGAAATCCTTTAAGGAAACTAGAACAACCTTTTACATTGGAAATAGCCGATGGAAAACAAATAGAAATTACATAGGCTATAGATGATTGTTTCCTTAACCTAGAAGGACAAACCTTTCCTATAAGAACCATGGTTACGAAATTAGGTGAATTTGACCCATTAATAGGAATGGACTGGTTAGCCGCTTATAAAGCTCAAATTAACTGTGACACCAAATCCATCAAACTTCAAGCACCATATGGGAGTATTGTTACTATTTATGGAGATCGGGAGAAACGGCCAATTAAGATCATTTCAGTAATGAAAGCTACTAAGATGATTCACCATGGATGTTTTGCTTATCTAGCATATGCAATTGATACTCATAAGGATACCAAGAAAGTAGAAGAAGTTTCTGTAGTATGTGAATTTCCCGATTTATTTCTAGATGAATTACTAGGAATTCCACCAGATCGAGAAGTGGAATTTAAAATAGACCTAGTACCTGGAGCAAAACCCGTAGCTAAAGCGCTTACCGGCTAGCACCTTAAGAAATGAAAGAACTAATGATTCAAATACAAGAATTACTTGATAAAGGATTTATTCGACCAAGTATCTCACCATGGGGCACGCCGGTACTGTTTGTAAAGAAGAAAGACGGTAGTCTTAGAATGTGTATAGATTATCGTGAGTTAAATAAGTTAACTATCAAGAACAAGTATCCTTTGCCTAGGATCAATGATTTATTTGACCAATTGCAAAGAGCATGTTGGTTCTCGAAAATTGACCTAAGGTCAGGATACCATTAATTGAAGATTAAGAATGAAGATATTCCAAAGACAGCATTCCGTACTAGGTATGGACACTATGAATTCTTAGTCATGTCCTTTGGGCTAACAAATGCACCAGATGCTTTAATGGACATGATGAATCGGGTATGTAAACCAATGTTAGATAAATATGTTATCGTTTTCATTGATGATATTCTGGTTTACTCCAAAACTCAAGATGAGCATGCACATCACTTACGTGAAGTCCTGGAAACCTTAAGGAAGAATAAGTTGTATGCCAAATTTTCAAAATGTGAATTTTGGTTACAAGAGATGCACTTCCTAGGGCATGTAATAAATGATTAATGGATACAAGTAGATCCCACAAAGATAGAAGCTATAACCAAATGGGAACAACCCAAGACACCTACTGAAGTAAGAAGTTTCTTAGGACTGGCTGGGTATTACCGACGATTCATCCAAGATTTTTCTAGGATAGCAACACCCCTTACAAAATTAACTAGAAAGGATATTAAGTTTGTATGGGGTGATAGTCAAGAAAAAGCTTTCCAAGAATTGAAGAAACGCCTAACTCAAGCTCCAGTAATGACCCTACCCGAAGGTATTGAAGATCTGGTAATATATTCAGATGCTTCTTGTCAAGGATTAGGTTGTGTGCTTATGCAGCGAGGTAAGGTCATAGCTTATGCGTCAAGGCAATTAAAACCGAGCGAGTCTAATTACCCGACTCATGATCTGGAGCTTGCAGCAGTGGTCTTTGCTTTGAAGTTATGGAGACATTACTTATATGGGACCAAGTGCATCATCTACTCAGACTACAAAAGTTTAAAGTATTTCTTCGAACAAAAGGATTAGAATATGAGGCAACGTAGATGGTTGAGTTAATAAAAAATTATGATTGTGAAATCCTATATCATCCAGGGAAGGCAAATGTAGTCACTGATGCTCTTAGCAGAAAAGAAAAATATCCAACTCTTAAGGTCAGATTGTATAAGTTAATCCTAAGCTCCGAGCTAATGACAGAAATAAAGGAAACTCAAACTGAGGCTTTAAAGGAAGAAAATGTAAAGAAAGAAAGGATATTTGGACAAGTTAAGGATTTAACTGAAAATGAAATTGGCATCAAGTTAAGGTATAATCGAATATGGATTCCAAAAATTGGAGAAGTAAGGAAAAGAAGTCTTGATAAGGCTCACAAATCTCGATATTCCATTCGCCCCGGAGCTACTAAAATGTACTACGATTTAAAGAGAGATTATTGGTGGCCCGGTATGAAACACGACATCGTTAAGTACATAGAAAAGTGTTTAACTTGTCTACAAGTTAAAGCCAAACACCAGAAACCATATGGCAAGTTACAACCTCTTGAAATTCCTACTTGTAAGTGGGAACACTTGACAATGGATTTCATTACTAAGTTACCTCGTACACTTAAAAGTTTCGATAGTATCTGGGTCATAGTAGACCGGTTAACAAAAATCGCGCATTTCCTGCCAATAGGAGAAAGTTACACTTCTTAAAGGCTAGCCGAAATATTCATTAAGGAAATAGTTTCCCGTCACGGAACACCTGTAAGTATTGTTTCAAATAGAGACACCCGGTTTACTTCACGTTTTTGGAAGAAGTTTCATGAAGAAATGGGCACTCGTTTATTGATTAGTACTGCATACCACCCTCAAACAGATGGCCAAAGTGAAAGGATTATCCAGGCCTTAGAAGACATGTTGCGTGCATGTGTCTTGGATTTTGGAGGCAGTTGGGATAAATTTCTACCGCTAGTATAATTTTCTTATAATAACAGTTAACATTCTAGCATTGGTATGCCTCCGTATGAAATGTTATATGGAAGGAGATGCAGAACCCCCATATGTTGGGGAGAGATAGGTTAAAAGTACCTAGGAAGTATTGAAGTGGTAAAGCTTACTTCCGAGAAACTTGATCAAATTAGAGCTCGATTAAAAGCTGCACAGGATCGACAAAAATCATATGCTGATAAGCGTAGGCGCCCAATTGAATTTGAAGTTGGAGATTTAGTCATGCTAAAAGTTTCTCCTTGGAAAGGAATTATTCGATTCAGAAAACATGGAAAATTAAGTCCTCGATATATAGGACCTTTCAAAATCATCGAACGCGTTGGAAAGGTTGCTTATCATTTAGACCTACCTCAGGAATTGCATAGTATCCATAATACTTTCCATGTGTCACATTTGAGAAAGTGTTTAACCAATGAAATCACCTACGTACCACTAAATGATATTGAGGTAGACAACAAACTCAACTACATAGAAGAGCCTGTGGCTATCCTAGATCAAAAGGTGAAGAAGCTCAGAAATAAAAAAAATTGTCCAAGTTAAAGTACAATAGAAACATATAAAAGGATCTGAGGCAACTTGGGAATCTGAAAAAGAAATACGAGAGAATTACCCTCACTTATTCTCTACATAAATGGTTTCGAGGACGAAACTCGCATTTGGTAGAGTATATTTGTAACATCTCGTTTTATGTTCAGAAAATAAAATATACAAAGCGTATGTTTTAAATATTGATAAATGAGTAAAATGATTACATGGGGTATGAGATATAGAGGCCAAGCAATTAGTATTATAAGACACCGTATAAAAATTATTATATTTGACCTTGTTCCGTTTTTAATGAAACTTAGATCGAAACATAGAGAAAAATGAGTATGTTTCAATGATATATTTGTAATTTTATTAAAAGTCATATTTTGAAACTTATATAAGTAAAACGAGATTTGAGCTAAATTAATTATAATAGTAATATTATAATACACTAATAATAACTACGATAATAATAATATCGTTATAATACAAATTTTTAAAATATTCAAACTTGAACTTGCTCTCCAAATTTCCACGTCCTTTTTGAATTAGGAGACTTTTACTAATTTACGAATAGGCTACACGTCTTCATTTTTGGATAAGGAGGTTTTATTTTAATTATTTTATATTTAAGTAACCAAGTAATAGGTCGGCGAAAGAATGATCTATATGTATTGTACTCATTTAAGAATCATATACAAACTTCAGCCTTCTCGCGCTATAGATCAAAACCACTAAGGTATGCTTATTTCTATACATATTTTGATAGATAAAAATAATTAACTTTTCTTATGTAATAATATTAAAACATCATGTTAGTAGAAATAAGTTAGGAACCAGGTACGATCTATAAGGATATAAATTTAACCTCTTTAATGTTTTAATAGTGTATTAGTATTATAACTTGAGTTTAACGCTCCATTAGAGTAAGTTGTATGGACATAACATAACTAGTCTAGTACGTGCACAACAAGATTGTTGGTTGGTATGACCACTTTGGTCAACAATGGTTAAGATAAAATGTAAATTGACTGGGTCTGGTTGTTGAACCATAATATGTCTGGACTTGAATGGAATTGTGCACGATAATGACAATTGTTATGGGAAGGGTCTACGGCTATTAGAATATTATTTCATAAATATAAATAAGTAACCTAGTTCATTAATTTATAGATTCAAGTTAAAGTGGGATAAGCCATAGTAGCTAAAGAAAGCCTGTTCAGGTGAGTTACTTAAACTATTTTCAAAACTCTAATACATGCTCATAAAATTATTTGGACTGTGACTGATCATGTATTTGCATGGCGCATATGGTGTGGCACCCAAGGTGTTATATATATTATAATGATCATTATATTTTCCCGAGGGGACATGCACTTAATACAGCAGTAGACAACGTAAAGTCTGTATGTGTGAATATATATTGCTGACCTGGCTTTAACGTGAAGCGGACGGGTTATAATTATGGCATGGCATGCAATGAGCTCGTACTTGATCAATAAAAATTGTTTTAGTATCAGTTTATTAAATATGTCGGTTTATGTGCCTCACCAGCTGTGTGCTGACGTATTTTTACGCGAGCATGTTTTTCAGGTTGATAAATAAGGGCATGGATTTAGCTGCTAAGTGTTGGAATAGTTTTGTCGTTTTGTTTTATTATAGTTACGTTTTGTAGTATGTGTAATAGTTAGACATGTAACATATATTTTAGTAGTTTTTTATATAAGATTATGTTTCCGCTGTAAGTATGTGCCGACTGGTCACTCGAAGTGCCCCATCCTGGGTGGGGTGTGACAGGAACCACTTATACAAAACCAGAAAAGAACAAACAAAAATGTAATATAACGAAACCCTAAATCCAAATAAAATACTCAAGACCATCAAATTGGTAAACAATATATAACCATATATATATATAGAGAGAGAGAGAGTAAGTACACGTTCTAGGCTTTCGGGATACGATTGTGGGGGCTAAAACATCGCTCATATTTATAGCATACGGCTGCTAAGAGACGGTCGGTTTCAACTCTTCAAGTGATTGCCCCAAAACCATTCCATTGATTGGAGAATTAACCGTTCCAAAGGTTATTGATTGCAATTGGGGCATGATAGCAATTGAAGGATTTTCATAAAGAAGAACAAGTTGGCTAGACCGTAACCGTAACATTAAAGGCGTCTCCGGATGTGTGGTGTTAAATTACAAAATGGACATTATTATTAATTAATTATTATAACCTCTTATATAATTCTCTAAGGATAAAAAAGGATAAAAGAGTAATGTCACAAAACCAGAAGCTTTATTTAGTTGTACCGAACGCTTTAAAACCGAATTGAGGGATTGCCAAATTACTTTTCTTGCCCAATTGTAAAAAGTTGTTTCTATCCTTGTCCTCTAATTATGAAATTACTCATTCGTCCATCACTTATGCTTAATAATATAATATAGATATAATATATATATATATATATATATATATATATATATATATATATAATATAAAGTTTATAGTATTTATTAACTATGTTCACTTATCTATGGTTCGTTAGTTATTAAAGTATTCGACTTTTTGTAATCTAACACGGCTAACTCCAAATAGATTTATCATAAAATGCTTTCAATTTAAACCCTTTCGTATTAGCATTTAACACACCATTGTTTTGTGTGATGCGATCTGTGAAATATAAAGTTTACTATGTACAAAGCTCATTTATTTTTATACGATATATAGGTGTATATACGACAAAATGTAAGATACGTCAAAGAGGGCAGCTAAGATTTTTTATTTTTAAAATAAAACAATCATTTTAAAAAGATTTTCATCAATATATTTAGTCAAGAATACTCTAAAATAAAAAAGGATGAAAATCATTCGATATAAACACTAACAACAATTCTAAAACACCTAGATGAATGAGAGCTTATGTAACATGAGCAAGTGACCATATCACACATATCATTACTGTTGGACTTAATCGGTTTTGTTCACGTAGGAAGAAGTCAAACGGGTTGTTGCAAAGAAGAAGATTGGCGTGCAAGGTTGATGTGTTTGAATGTGTTAAAGAGAACTATGTTGGATGTTGGATCATTAACTCCACCAATTACATTAATGGTATGCACACAAATTAATAAGTATAGATGAAATGAATTATGAAATGTCATTTTTTTCCTTGTCATGCAATTATGAAATGACCTAAGCAAAAGGATAAAAAAGTAATTTCATAAACCATGAATTATGAAATGCCCTTTTTGTCCTTGTCATGCAATTATGAAATGACTTTGGTGACCATAACTCTTCCTTCATATATAATATAGATATAGATATTGATGTAGTGCAACATATCTAAAACCAAAGTTAATTAAATCCCAGTAGCTAGTCTTGATTTTATTTATATTTCATTTATAGTTTGTGACATTTGACGGCTTCAGTTCTCCTTAAACTCGCTTTCGGCTTTAATACGAGTTATCTTCAATCTCAAATGAGAGTTTCTCACACCCTCTTTTTACTCTTTTATTACTTTTGGGGGTAGCATATGTATCTTATAAACTCAAGTATTCACTATTTCATTTACAAACTACAATTCATTACATGGACTTGTGTGTTTACTTGTTACTTGCTCAAAGATTACGTGCATGGATTACTTCAAGATAGTATGATCATACGCCCCCCTTTATGCTCAAGACCTTGTTGTTATGAGTGGAAAATGGCCTCATTATCCGAGTACGTTGATGCGCAATCCCAACTGGAAAGGACCTTATTAGCTTTTTAAAAGTTTTTCATGGAATTGTATGGTTTTTATGTACTTATATCAAACTTGTGTGAACTCACCAACTATTCATTTAGTTGGAATTATTTTATATATATATATATATATATATATATATATATATATGGCACAGGTAAATTTATTCGAAGTTGACACAAGAATAAGACACTAGAACTTAGGTTATATTAATAAATGGACACATTTTTAATTGTTCTTGTATTTTTCTTGTATTTCTTGTTGCAAATTTGTGTACTTGATGTTTAAATTAGTTAATGATAATATTGTTGCTAAATAGTGTCACATGTGTTTTGAGCAACCTGTACGTCACACTCAGGCGTTTCCGCTTAAGCCGGGGTGTTACAGATCTTTTTTGCAATATTTTAATAAATAAAAACTGAGCCATCTCCATAAGCGAGCATATATTCCTTGAGTGACTCTAATACCTTGTTATATGTGCTACCTTTATTTCCTGTAATGTGGGGAAAAATGCGTCAGCGATATGCTGGTGAATCGTTGACTCTAAAAACATCTAATAAATCTTTATTTAACTGACACGATATTTTTCTGTACAAGCTCAGCAGAAACGTCTCTTATTTTTTAGATTTGTACCACTTTCCATACACACATAATTACGATTCTCCGGGAACTGATGCCCATTGGAGAACTTTATTATGATTGCTAGTTTGCGGCCACGTAGCATTGATTGATAGACTAGACAAATTATGTTTGAATCCAGACGCATGTGTGCTCGGCTGAGTTGCTTTTATTTTTTATCTTGTAAGTTAGGGATCACGTAATCCCTTAAGTCTTTGTATGTTAGATATCATGTAATCTCATATAAACATTTGACTGACTTATTAAGATAAACAACCCGTTTATCTTAATAAATGGTTGTAAAAGGTTTAACGAATTCACCTTTGATTGTCTATTCTGAATGATGTGGTGTTTCGTTCGAAAACCTTTGTGAATGAATGATGATTAACCTATAATAAAATAGGTATATATAAATATCTGGATTGTCTCTTGATCCGACTACAGACCTTTAGTCTGGTTTTGATGGCTTTAACCCTTGATTGATTATTTGTTTAAATAGAATATACAGATCTGAATTTTTTCTGTTTATTTGCTAATCATGTACTGAGTTTCTTCTTTATGAAGAAACATCTATAATATGTTCTTTTTCAAGAAGAAATATCATTTGTCTATAACATTTGTATATAAAATCTTATGTTTCTTAATAATGAAAAAACACTATTTCTGACTATATCCCTTGCATATAAAACTTTATGTTTTCTTAATTGTGAAGAAAAAATTAATATATCCCTTGTATGTAAAAGCTTATGTTTCTTAATCTTAATGAAATAATTTTTTAACTATATCTCATGTATATAAAATTCTATATTTCTTAATTATAAAGAAACATTATTTTAACAATAAACTTTGTAGTTATAAATTTGATCAGGGTCTAGGCTATACCCCCGACTAGGATCTAATCCATCTAATATAATAATAAAGTAATAACTTAGGCAGAACCCCTACCTTACACGGGTATTCGGAGTGTATAAGCCTAAGCTTGTACGAGCAGCACTTCTACTCTATGTCGCCAGTTGGAGTCTATACTGTCAGAACTTTGGGGCTTGGTACGCACTACGATGTTCAGCACGCAAAACGAGGCTAACTATGTGTAAGAGAGTGTGTTTTGGTGTGAGATGGGAAGTGTCGTGAACCCCCTATTTATAGCAAATTATGTGTCCATTTGCGTAGCACTAAAGAACAAGGATCAAGCCGTTCGCGTCGCGCGAACGGATTTCGAATTTGCTGAGCCACCGGCGAGCTGCCACATGTCTACACGTGTTGTACATGCACAATTAATGCTTCGCGCAACGCGAAGAAAAGTAGTTCTTCGCGTAGCGCGAAACCATCTAACCTTGGGTTATGTGTTTTGTCCTTCGCGTATCACAAAGGTTTTATATCAAATCCGTTCGCGTAGCGCGAAGGATCAAAAATTTAGAATTTTCTCTTTTAGTCTCTTGTTTTTGGTAGTTTGTCATGTCTTGGTCTATATTCCATTGTTCAAAAATACTAAGGCGACTGTGTGCGAAGTGCAAAGTGCGCCATCAAAGCGTCACATTGCGCACGGTCTCGTGCGCCCCGGGTGCTTAGCACCATCCGCTAGGACCACTGGGTGCATATTGGCATATAAGAATATTATTATTGAAACTCGTCTCATTATAAAGAGCTTCCAATTTTTCTTACTTTCCATGTGGGAGGAAATTGTTTAGTCTATTTATACCTATGTGAAATGATTTCACTTTCTTCTTTCTTTCCATATGGGATGAACTTACTTATGGAATACTTTTATTTTCTTATCTAATTTTTCCATCACTTATCTTGAGAATCTTTTTGGTCCTTCAACTTTGGATCAAAATTTTGGGGATTTTACAATGCATGTGGATACAAAGCTCGTGATCACATAGACGACACTGATCTTCCTGGAAATATTGATCCTGCTTATGAGTTATGAAACGATATTCGTTAATTGTTTACTCCGATATCGATTAGGGGCTTAGGGCGGGTGTCCTAATCTAGGTGGTCTACATCTAGTTATTGTGTCTTTTTTGGGAGACAACTTGATTTCATGGTCGTCTAATCGACAACCCACCATTTCCTGCTCAAATGTTGTAGCAGACTACTAGTTCTTGGCGTATAAGTGTTCCAGTATAAGTCACGGCGTATACACATTTACGTACTGCTTTCACGTTGTTCCTACTTACACGCTGTCATACTTACACGTTGTTGCATACATATACGGCTAGGTACACCTATGCGCTTATTAGACTTATGCGGCATATATACTTATACAGCGCATAAGCTCTGTCCAGATATTAAATATGCGTTTTTGAGGTTTTTCCTTCAATTCCGGCGCTGTTAGACGCCGTGAACCACCATGGTTGGTCGGGTTTGATCGTTTATGGTCTGAGTAGATTCGGGGTGTCCATATCTGAGCTAAGGTGGTTCTTAAGCTCGTATTTGGTTGATTAAACACCCGAAATAAGCTAGATCTAGATCCAAACGGCTCGTGCGGCATCATGGGGTTGCGGTGTCGGGTTCTAATGAGTTGGATCAGCTGAGATAAATTATTTCTTACCTTTGGTTGGTCTCGGATCGTTGAATATAGTAGAGTAGAGAGTGTTTAGCTTAAGTGTGTTTTTTGATGGTGTAGGCTATTGTGTAAAATGGATGGAAAGGATTAGGGTTTAAGGGGTATTTATACTCCCTTTAGCTCATGGACCTTAGGCCCATCTTTCCTTTTTGGTCCATAATTAATTTCATTTAATTAGCCTACCATCTCCCATCTTTATTATTAATCGCTAACTTCATTTAATTATTCCAACATAAATAATATATTAAATATTATTTTCATAAATTTTGGGATGTTACAACAAATCAGTTTAAACACTCCAAAACAGTTTTAACATTTTTTTAAAACCGGACCGGCTAGTCTGACCGGTTCAACCGGGAATCGGCAACTGAGCTGGTCCGAGTTGTGAAGAAGAACTGGTTGGAAAATTAAAACTGGAATATGAATTAAAAATAACCAAGGCAGCTACAAGGAATCGAACTAGGTACCTGTATGGTTGTATGTTGCAAAGAAGTGATTAAACCAGTTGCATTACCAACATGTTTGCTTCAATTGTAATTTGAAATATTTTAATATAGATATATACTCATATGCATATTAATATTATATATATATATATATATATATATATTTATATATATATATATATATATATATATATATATTTATATATAGGGGAGGGATATTTTGAAAACTTTATTAGTTGTAAGAATTTTAATAACTAAATATGGACCACACAAAATTAAAATGAGTATATAATATGTTGCTGAGATTAAATCTGATTAAAAAATGAATTATGAGAGAGAATAAATATGTGTGATGATTACACTAGTGTAAACATTAATTACACCTATGTAAAAATTTGATTCGGTTTATAAAAAAATATTGTAATTTTTTTACGTACATGTAACCTACGTATTACATATATGTAAATAAAAAAATTCGTTAAGTTGAGTTATTTCGAGTTCTTAAAGCTCAAATTGGTTCTCAAAAGAAATCAGCTACACACACACACACACACACACACATATATATATATGGGATGGTTCAAGAGAGAAATGACATTACTGCGAGAAATGAATATGAGTCACTAGTTTATTTTAGGTTTTAAAATCTTAAAGATAAATTAAGAAACTATTAATGCATTATCTTTATCTCTCTTCAATTAATATAACTAAAAAACCACAATAGTTATCTATTTAATTAATATAATTAATCAAATTACTAGAATTGAAAAATATTAAGATTCATTTATTTATATAACTTATTTTTTGTCTCTTGAATTTTTATCCTACACAAGTACAATTTATTCATACGTTAAATTTTTTTCTATTCAAAACCAATTTATTTCAACTCAATATTTTAATATCTATCAACACATAGTTACATTGTGATAGATAATACAAAAAACTATTTTACACGTGTTTGCATTATATATAAACAAAAAAAGATACAACCTACACAAAAACATATAGCCTACACTTGTTCTAAGAATAAGAAAACATATAACCTACACACAAAATTCATCATCAATAAAATACACACGCACACGAAAACATATAACCTGCACACGAAAAACATATAACCTACACACGGAAATTTTATCCTACACAAATACAATTTATTCATACACTAAAATGTCTTTCTATATAAAACCAATTTCTTCCAACTCAACTTATCAATATCCATCAACACGTAGTTACATTGTGATGAATTATACAAAAAATTATCTTACACATGCTTGCATTAAATGTAAAATATACAACCTACACAAAGACATGTAACTCACACTTGTTCTAAGAATAAGAAAACATATAACCTACACACGAAAAACATATAACCTACACACGTGTAGGATATGTGTATCTTTGTGTAGTTTATATAATCGTTGGTGTTGAATTAAGTATGTAAGTTGTATATTTTTTTGTATGTTGTACATTTTTATTTCTCAAAACAAGTGTAGGTTATATAATTTTGTTTATTGTTTATATTTAATAGACACATTTGTATAACATTTTTTTTATTATTTATGAAAATAGTTTTTCTAGATATATCAATTAAAAAATATATATTATGTTTTGGTATTTATTGTAAAAAAATTACGCATTGATATATGCTAATAAATTGAGTGGAAAGAAATTGTTTTTTATATATAAAGAACTAGTATTATATGAATAAATTGTATTTTTGTTGGATAAAATTAAGAGGATGTATATAAATTATTAAACTAAATTAGTGTTTTTATTTTTTTAATTATTATAGTTAAATTATGTAGATATATATTAATTAGGAAAAAATTTATTATGGTTATATTAGTTGTATTAATTGAAAAGATAGAGTGTATTTATTGTTACATTTACATCTTTTTCATTTACCTTTAAGCTTTTGAAACCTAAAATTAAACTAGTGGCTCTTATTAATTTCTCGCTGTAATATCATTTCTGTCTTGAACTTAAATATATATATATATACACACACACACATATATATATATATATATATATAAACTACAGAAAAAACTTAATGTAAGAAAATTTAATATAGTAATATTGGACTATTAATATATTTATAATTTGATATTTTTTTATTTTTATTTTCTCTAAACATCTTGATTTTTTTGTTATATTTTACATACTGTATAATTTCTAAATAATTTATAGTGTTAACCGGTTCTTAATGTGACATCTGCCCGATCCGACCCGACCCAGGTACCCGTTTCTCCGATCCGATCTCTTTCTTTATGATTTAATATATATTTATACTTATATTTTACTTTTAAAAATAATATATATATTTTCCTTCCCGCCTCTTTCTTTCCGCCGTCCCGTCCCTCTCCTTCTCTCTTTCCGCCTTCTTTTCCCTTTTTGTCGCCGTCCCGCCCTTACGCCTTGTTTCCCTCTTTTTCTTCTAACTCCTTGCTTGTCCTTTGTTCCTTCCCGCCTAAGGTTGTCTGCGCAGCTCCACGCACCAGACTCCTTACAAGGAAGCCTGCGTGAAGACCACCTGTTACTGCGATACGCGAGACGAACTGTCCCCGCAGCGCGCTAAGGATTTTAGTTCTTCCCGCGGCGCGCTATGGATACCGTTCTTCCCGCGACGCGCTAAGGAATATAGTTCTTTCCGCGACGCGTTAAGGTTGGTTCTGTCTGCCTTCGCGCTCGCGCTCTCTTGACCTTCTGTGTCTGCCTGTGCGCTCGAGCTTTCTCGCGCTAAACCCTTTGAGTTTTCTTCTGTTTAATCTAGCCGTTGCTTTTGAGTTGTCTTATCTTTTGTGCTATTGACCTAATCTGCTTTATGTCTGAAAAGTTACTTTCGGCGCAGCATGCGCACCAACCCCATTGGTTGGCAGATAAAGTGACTGACATAATCTTTTGAGAATCTGCTTTTGCCATGCTTGACCAGTAACTTTATCTGTCCTCTCCCATGCCTTTTTCTGAATCCTGTCAGCCTTTTTCTCTTTTTCCCTGCTACCATATCTTTTGATATCTTTACTTTTCAGAACTTTTTACTGTTGATATCTTTTCTTTTACTTTTGGAGATCTTTTCTAGGGTTTGTGTCCCCTAGGGTTTGCCTATATATAGTACTATTTTCTTAACACTTCACACACTACACTTACTCTCTCCTGTTTTCCTTGCTCTCTGCCGCCTCCCTCTCTTGCCTCCGTTTTCTCCTCTCCTCTGCCCTGTTTTCCGGTAATATATTATATACAATAACTTATTAATTATGCTAACTTATAATCAAGACTTAAAACCGATCGTTAAAACAATAATCTTTACTTATAGGTTAACTTGCTTGGTTCTTGCTTTATCTATCATCGCATATTTATCAAGTGAGTAATCTCGTACCTAATCCCTTTTTGCTTTTAATGTTTTGGGATGTTCATGTGTTCGTACAAACTTAGAGTCTTAAACTTGTTTATGAACTTTAGTCGCGCAGTATCCCATGTGTTGAGGACGTTTACTTGGCTGTTTATTTGTATGTGTATCATTAACCGCTTTGTTCGGCCTATTCCGAAGTTTTCATGGATCCATTAGATGAACACGGGAGACCTATCGTTTACGGTTTTCTTTGTTTACACTTGCACAGATGTTTTCTCGTTTTTGTGCTCAATTGGGAGCACGGATTGAACTATGAACTATGAGCTATGATCTATCTAGGCTTGATCACAATCTGATTGCACCCTTGTTAAACACCAGACATACACGTGTTGCGCGCAGATTTATTGTTATCTATGTATTGTATTAAACTTGATTTCTCACCAACACGCAAGTGTTTGACGTTTATTTTAACACATGTTCAGGTTTGCAGTAGCTGTTTTGGAGCTTGTGGACACGTAGGAAGTTTTCTTTATTTTTGACCTAGATTAAAATGTATCAAGACAAGTTATTGCTGTTCGGATATTATGATTTATAATATATTGATTTATGTTGATTTATATTATTTGTGTTTGCTTTGCGCGTGCGCGAATGAATGTATTTATTAAATATTGACACCCAATAGTGTCACGAGTAATGAAACAATATGTGGCGCCCCGATGTATAATCCGCCTTTGGTCGGGGTGTTACAGATTGGTATCAGAGCTCGTTGACTTTAGGATAGGTGGTTAGACGTAACGGCCTAGAATACCTAAGAGTCCCTTCTCGCGCATGAGAGAAATCTCATGTTCGCGCGCTTATTGTTAATTACTCGTTATTTATGAATATGCTCGCACTTGCGCAGTATATGATTTTATGATTTATTTCGCGATATTTCGACTTTTGCTGAATTTCGATTTTTATTGATTTTTCTTGCATATTCGTTTGTTGGGTTTGAAAATCCGAAAAGTCATGGTGATACATGAATAGTTGATTTTCAATTTCCATTTACGATTATGTTCTGAGGTTGGAGACTTGAAAAGTCATGGTGATACATGAATTGTCAACCTCCAATACTCATTTTCTTGTATGTTTTATATTAAAGATTGAAAAGTCATGGTGATACATGAATCGTCAATCTCCAATACTCGTTTGCTCGTATATTTTAAATTGGGAATTCGGAAAGTCATGGTGATACATGAATTGTCGATTCTTGATTCGAATTCGTTACCTTTATTAAGTCTGCATTTAGGGTCATTTATTTTACTTTAACTTTTGACTGTAACTGACTCCGTGAAACCAAGCTTTATAAGATTAAAACTTTGCGCTAAAACCAAGATATTAACTAAAATTAAAATTCTTATAGAATGCCTCCGCTATCTCGCCGATTTCAGAGAAGAGAAGCCTCGCGCATGCGTAGACAGCAACGTTCCCAGGAAATGGCCGCCGCAATAGCCCAAGCTTTGAGCCAAAACAATACCAACACCTCGAGTTATAACATTAAGTCCTTTAACGCGGGTAACCCTCCAAAGTTCACAGGTCTTGAAGGAGCCACCGTGATGCTCCAGTGGCTTGAGAAAATAGAAAACACTTTCCTTCACACCCAATGCCCCTCAGACAGACGAACCCTATATGCTTCCAGTATCCTGGAATCCAGAGCGCTTACATGGTGGAATGGAGTAGCTCATGCGCGTGGCGCAGAGGCTGCTTCTAGCATGACATGGGAGGAATTCAAGGAAATTCTTACGCGAGAATTCTGCCCTCCCAACGAAATTAAGCGCCTGGAGGAGGAATTTTGGAATCTTAAGCAATACAGCGGTGAAGCGCGCGAGTACGCGACGCGCTTCCACGAGCTAAGCTTACTGGTCCCTCACCTTGTTACCCCTTCCCGCCGAGCCATAGAGAAATTCCTTGGGGGTCTCCCCATGGAAATTCAAGATTCTGTATGGGCCAGAAACCCAGTAACCCTCTCTGACGCCATTGAGTTGACCGCTGTGCTCAGCGACAACCATGTCAGAGCAGGAACCCTGTTCCTGCGGGGAACTGAGAAGACCAAACTCACCAAGACTGCCCCTGAACCAACAGAAACCAAACCTGAACCCTCAAACCGTAACAACCTTAAGCGCAGGCGCAAGGCCTATGCGCTTACCAACCCGCCCATTGTCCAGCAACCCATCTACCAACCTCCAGTTTACGCGCCTAACCCACTGACAGCCTACCCAACACCTCCTGTAGTCCACAACTATGCCTTAACCAATCCAGCACTCCCTGCCCCGCCACTTAAGAAACCTTACACAGGAAACCAACCCCTTTGCCCAACCTGTAGACTTCACCACCCAACTCAGACCCCGTGTCGACAATGTAACCGATGTGGCCGCATTGGTCACTCAACCGAATACTGTAGAGTCCCTCCCGCCAACCCAATTGCGCCAACACCACCAGTCTACCCGCAGAATCCACAACCAACATACCAAAACCCACGACCCAGGTCGTGCTATAACTGCGGTGATCCCAGTCATTTCCGGAACGCGTGCCCGAGACTACAAGTGCAAATCACACAAGCGAATCCGGTGAACCAGATTTCGAACCAAGTGACGCGTGGACGAGCTTTTAACATAACCGCGCACCAAGCGCAAGCGAATAATGACGTAGTTAATGGTGCATTTTTGCTTAACGGATTTTATGCTTCTGTACTTTTTGATACTGGCGCCGATCGAAGTTTTATCTCTCGCGCCCTCGAACAGAAACTTGCGCGACCGCGCAGTGACTTAAAAGAAAATTTTTCAGTTGAATTGGCTAATGGTGAAACTGTTTTAATTAACTCGGTGATAAAAGATTGCACGCTTAACCTTAACGAAAACGATTTTCTGATCGACCTCATCCCTATGCCTCTTGGAAGCTTTGATGTTATCATTGATATGGACTGGCTCTCGAAGAATCGCGCCGAAGTTATTTGCGCCAAGAAATTGATTCGCATACCTCGAGAAAATGGTGATCTTCATATCTACGGCGAGAAACCCTCCCGCGGTCTTAAACTTATGTCTTGCGCCGAAGCCCGAAGACTCATGCGGAAGAAGTGTGTTGCATTCTTAGCCCATGTGGTTAAACCTGCTGAAGAAAAGAAGCTTCGCGATATCCCTGTTGTGCGTGATTTCCCTGAAGTTTTTCCTGATGATCTTCCTGGTATCCCTCCCGCTCGTGAAGTCGAGTTCCGTATTGATCTTGTCCCTGGTGCTTCCCCCGTAGCTAAATCTCCTTATCGTCTTGCACCCGCTGAGATGCAAGAATTGGCAAGCCAACTTCAAGAGTTGACTGCTAAAGGATTCATTCGCCCTAGCTCTTCGCCCTGGGGTGCTCCGGTGTTGTTCGTTAAAAAGAAAGATGGATCGTTTCGCATGTGTATTGATTACCGCGAGTTGAACAAACTCACCATTAAAAACCGGTATCCCTTACCGCGTATTGACGACCTCTTTGATCAACTCCAAGGTGCCTCTTGTTTCTCGAAGATTGATCTCCGCTCTGGCTATCACCAGTTGCGCATCCGCGATGAAGATGTTCCGAAGACTGCTTTTCGAACTCGTTATGGCCATTTTGAATTCTTGGTCATGTCCTTCGGTTTAACCAATGCACCCGCCGTTTTCATGGATCTAATGAATCGGGTGTGTAGGCCTTTCTTGGACCGTTTTGTGATTGTGTTTATCGATGATGTTCTGGTGTATTCTAAGACCAAGGCCGAGCACGAGCAACATCTCCGATTGGTATTGCAAAAGCTTAGAGCTGAACAACTCTATGCTAAGCTTTCCAAGTGTGAATTTTGGTCTGATGAAGTACAGTTTCTTGGTCACGTTGTAAACAAGATGGGTATTCATGTCGACCCATCCAAGATTGAAGCGATCAAGAACTGGATTACGCCATCCTCTCCTTCCGAGATCCGTTCCTTTCTGGGCTTAGCTGGTTATTACCGGCGCTTCATTTCGAACTTCTCGAAAATCGCTTTGCCTTTAACAGCTCTAACGCATAAAGGTAAACCGTATATTTGGGGCTCGAAGCAAGAAGAAGCCTTTCTGTCGCTCAAGCGTTTGTTGTGTGAAGCTCCTGTTCTTGCGCTACCTGAGGGTAATGATGATTTTGTCGTGTATTGCGATGCATCCAACCAAGGTCTCGGTTGTGTTCTTATGCAACGAGGCAAGGTTATCGCTTACGCATCAAGGCAACTTAAGGTTCATGAAAAGAATTATACAACTCACGACCTCGAACTTGGTGCAGTTGTTTTTGCCTTGAAGATCTGGAGACACTACCTTTATGGTACTAAGTGTATCCTCTACACTGACCATAAAAGCCTTCAGCATATCTTTGATCAAAAGGAACTCAACATGAGGCAACGCCGATGGAACGAACTCATCAGCGATTACGATTGTGAGATCCGGTATCATCCTGGTAAGGCTAATGTGGTAGCCGATGCGCTCAGCCGAAAACCCTGCCAGCTTAACTGTATCTTGCCGCGCACGCAGCTTCACTTCGCGCCGATTCAAAGCAACCTTGAATCGCGTATTCGTGACGCGCAGCGCGCATCCATCAGTAATGGTAACCTTCGCGCCGAGTTAGCGTGTGGCGCGGAAGCGCATTTTGTGCCTAATCTGAGTGGAATTCTCTGCTATCTCAATCGCATCTGGATTCCCTTTGATGAGAATCTTCGCGCTGATATCCTGAGTGAAGCGCACAAATCTCGATATTCCGTTCATCCTGGCGCCGATAAAATGTACAAGGATTTGCGCATTACTTATTGGTGGCCCGGTATGAAAAAGGATATTGCTGTGTTCGTAGCTAAATGCCTGACTTGTTCTAAGGTAAAAGCTGAACACCAACGCCCATCTGGTTTGCTCGAACAACCAGAAATTCCTACGTGGAAATGGGAATGTGTAGCGATGGACTTTATTACCAAGTTACCTTTGACAGCAAGCAAACATGATAGCATTTGGGTAATAGTGGATCGATTGACTAAGTCTGCTCACTTTCTGCCCATTCGTGAAAACTACCGTGTTGAGCAACTCGCGCAGCTTTATGTCAAGGAAATTGTCTGCCGCCATGGTACTCCTTTGAGCATCATATCCGATCGCGATGGCCGTTTTATATCTCGCTTTTGGAAATCTCTCCAATCTGCGCTAGGAACTCGCTTGGACATGAGTACGGCATATCATCCCCAGACTGACGGTCAGTCTGAGCGAACTATTCAGACTCTTGAGGATATGCTCCGATCTTGTGTTCTTGATTTTGGAGGTAATTGGGATTCACACCTGCCTTTGATTGAGTTCTCTTATAATAACAGCTATCATTCCAGTATTGGTATGGCCCCATTTGAAGCACTTTACGGTCGTAAGTGCCGTTCCCCGATTTGTTGGAGCGAAGTGGGAGAAGCTCAAATCACAGGACCCGAACTTGTTCAAGAGACAACCGATAAAATCGCCAAGATCCGTGATCATCTGCTGACTGCCAGAAGCCGACAGAAGAGTTACGCAGATCGTAGGCGAAAGCCTCTCGAATTTCAAGTTGGTGATCTTGTTCTCCTCAAAGTGTCGCCTTGGAAAGGTGTTGTCCGCTTTGGGAAGAAGGGTAAGCTTGCTCCTCGTTATGTTGGTCCATTCAAGATTCTCGCGCGTGTAGGAAAAGTTGCCTACAGACTTGACCTGCCGCCCGCGCTCAGTAATGTGCATCCAACGTTCCATGTATCCAATCTCAATAAGTGTTTAGCTGACGAGAACCTTCACATTCCACTTGATGAAGTTCAAGTTGATGAATCTATGCATTTCGTTGAGAAGCCTGTTGAGATTATGGATCGCGAGGTTAAGCAAACCAAGCGCAGTCGCATCCCTATCGTGAAAGTTCGCTGGGAGTCCAAGCGCGGAGCCGAGTTTACATGGGAAAGGGAAGATCAAATGAAGATCAAGTACCCGCACCTGTTCTCTGCGCAACCTACTTCGAGATAAATTTCGGGACGAAATTTCTTAAAGTAGGGGAGACTGTGACATCTGCCCGATCCGACCCGACCCAGGTACCCGTTTCTCCGATCCGATCTCTTTCTTTATGATTTAATATATATTTATACTTATATTTTACTTTTAAAAATAATATATATATTTTCCTTCCCGCCTCTTTCTTTCCGCCGTCCCGTCCCTCTCCTTCTCTCTTTCCGCCTTCTTTTCCCTTTTTGTCGCCGTCCCGCCCTTACGCCTTGTTTCCCTCTTTTTCTTCTAACTCCTTGCTTGTCCTTTGTTCCTTCCCGCCTAAGGTTGTCTGCGCAGCTCCACGCACCAGACTCCTTACAAGGAAGCCTGCGTGAAGACCACCTGTTACTGCGATACGCGAGACGAACTGTCCCCGCAGCGCGCTAAGGATTTTAGTTCTTCCCGCGGCGCGCTATGGATACCGTTCTTCCCGCGACGCGCTAAGGAATATAGTTCTTTCCGCGACGCGTTAAGGTTGGTTCTGTCTGCCTTCGCGCTCGCGCTCTCTTGACCTTCTGTGTCTGCCTGTGCGCTCGAGCTTTCTCGCGCTAAACCCTTTGAGTTTTCTTCTGTTTAATCTAGCCGTTGCTTTTGAGTTGTCTTATCTTTTGTGCTATTGACCTAATCTGCTTTATGTCTGAAAAGTTACTTTCGGCGCAGCATGCGCACCAACCCCATTGGTTGGCAGATAAAGTGACTGACATAATCTTTTGAGAATCTGCTTTTGCCATGCTTGACCAGTAACTTTATCTGTCCTCTCCCATGCCTTTTTCTGAATCCTGTCAGCCTTTTTCTCTTTTTCCCTGCTACCATATCTTTTGATATCTTTACTTTTCAGAACTTTTTACTGTTGATATCTTTTCTTTTACTTTTGGAGATCTTTTCTAGGGTTTGTGTCCCCTAGGGTTTGCCTATATATAGTACTATTTTCTTAACACTTCACACACTACACTTACTCTCTCCTGTTTTCCTTGCTCTCTGCCGCCTCCCTCTCTTGCCTCCGTTTTCTCCTCTCCTCTGCCCTGTTTTCCGGTAATATATTATATACAATAACTTATTAATTATGCTAACTTATAATCAAGACTTAAAACCGATCGTTAAAACAATAATCTTTACTTATAGGTTAACTTGCTTGGTTCTTGCTTTATCTATCATCGCATCTTTATCAAGTGAGTAATCTCGTACCTAATCCCTTTTTGCTTTTAATGTTTTGGGATGTTCATGTGTTCGTACAAACTTAGAGTCTTAAACTTGTTTATGAACTTTAGTCGCGCAGTATCCCATGTGTTGAGGACGTTTACTTGGCTGTTTATTTGTATGTGTATCATTAACCGCTTTGTTCGGCCTATTCCGAAGTTTTCATGGATCCATTAGATGAACACGGGAGACCTATCGTTTACGGTTTTCTTTGTTTACACTTGCACAGATGTTTTCTCGTTTTTGTGCTCAATTGGGAGCACGGATTGAACTATGAACTATGAGCTATGATCTATCTAGGCTTGATCACACTCTGATTGCACCCTTGTTAAACACCAGACATACACGTGTTGCGCGCAGATTTATTGTTATCTATGTATTGTATTAAACTTGATTTCTCACCAACACGCAAGTGTTTGACGTTTATTTTAACACATGTTCAGGTTTGCAGTAGCTGTTTTGGAGCTTGTGGACACGTAGGAAGTTTTCTTTATTTTTGACCTAGATTAAAATGTATCAAGACAAGTTATTGCTGTTCGGATATTATGATTTATAATATATTGATTTATGTTGATTTATATTATTTGTGTTTGCTTTGCGCGTGCGCGAATGAATGTATTTATTAAATATTGACACCCAATAGTGTCACGAGTAATGAAACAATATGTGGCGCCCCGATGTATAATCCGCCTTTGGTCGGGGTGTTACACTTAATATGAGCCAATCGGTCCGACCAGTGAACCAGTAGCGCGTCCGGTATAATGTCCGGTCAAATTATGAAAACATTGGTTTTAACACAACACAAATTAAACAAATTAATTTAGACAAAACAGTTTTAACAACAGCACACATAAAGCAATTACATACCTTTTGCCTATCACTTATAAATGTGAAATTACTTTTAGCTTCCAATCCAAATCATCTCCTAAGCACTCCAAAAACCATCTACAACAAGCAATAGTCTAAGCCTTAACCAATCCATATGCTACTAGGCAGATCTCATTGTTTGCATATATTCCTACTACTGTTAAAACTTGCCAAGAGAATGGTCTCTTCATAAAACACCCATCAAGCCCCAAATATCTCTCCTAGCCACCTTAACCCTATCTTCAAAGCATCTAAGCATATGTAAATCCTCCTGAATTGCCTTGTTGAAGTGTTAGGGTTCGTAAATGGTCTAACGTCTATCTTCACTGTTGTTCCAATATTAGATCTAATCAGCTCCTCAGTTTAGTCCCTTAGACTCCCGTATTTTGCCTTGTAATATCTAAGAACCTTCTCATTTGCCATATCCTTAGCCTTAAAAATATGATTATAAGTAATTTGAACCTAAAATTTGATGCATATGTCATGATCTAATAAAAACAAATATTTATAAGACTTAAATCCATATAACTAGTGCGGATAAGTAAGGTCGTCTCCGCATGGAATTCGTGAAAAAATCAAGTTTGAAACATATATTTTTTTTATTGTTATTTAATTAATAAGTTGGATAAAAGATGTCAAGCATATTTAAAGTGATTTTAATCTTGATTATAAAAATGCAACACAAGTTGAGTTGTAAATTATTATGAGAAAAGAGTGATTTAGTTTAGTTTCAGGTAATGCGATAACAAGATAGTCACGAATTCTGTCTAATTGATTGCTTAGTAATTATTAGACCTAGTAGTATTGTCACACCCCGACCAAAGGCGGCGGAACATGCCGAGGTGTAACGATTGCCCATAAGCGCATGACACTAATTAAAGCGACAATATTTAACAAACTCATTTCATTTCACATCATCGAAAATGTCACATAACAATATTCATGAGATAGTCAATACAAAATATAACAAAATATAGCAATTCAAATATTGTTCATTTTTGTTAATAACTTAAAGGTCTTGACATTCATTTTCTCCACAAGCATCAAATCAACCGAGATGTAAACCTATAACATTTCATAAAATAAAGTTTGTCAACACAAAGGTTGGTGAGCAATTCATAAGTTTGAGCAACAATAGTATATCGTAAGAAAAGCCACAAACTAGTATACGAAACAATAAATAAGAGCTAATAGTGATCTCTAACAAGTTAGCGACACCCAACTATAGGGGGGTGCCAAATAGTTTAGGATTTTATAGTTATCGTTAATTGCATTACGTTAATGACACCTTGCCATGATGGGTTGCCAAATGGTATAGGATTTATAGTTCCACCATCCAAAAGCGATAAACAAATAGGAAAATAAGCATAGAACACCAAATCAAGCAATTATTCAAGTAAAGTATACAACAACGTTTGTGGTTTAAGACCCAAGTATAAAACATTTAGTTTAGATAATATGAAATGTCACCCCCCAAAACAAAAGATAGAAAACGAGGTATGAAGTTACTCACGTTCAAGTAATAAACTTGAAAGATTGATTATTTGGAGATTTGCCGGAAAAACGAGTTAACATATAAAGCCTAAATAAAAGAAAGTCTTGGATTTAGAAAGGTTGTCTTGAAGATCTTTAAATAAAATAATTGTTACAAAAAGTAAACAATTAAAGTTCAAGGTTTATAATATAACTATTTAAGAATTTATTATAATAACCCTTTAAAAATGTAAGTTTGCTCGAAACCGGGTTAAAGTATCTAACCTTAATATTTACTTAACCTGTGTTAAGAAATAAGGTGATAAAATGCTAAATGCAAGTTCCTTTGGGACAAAGATACTAAAACGGGTCTTTAACGAGTGTTCGGGTTGTTGGTTCGGGTCTTAATAATTGGTCAAACACAATGTCAACTTTCCAAAATAATGAATGTTATGAGATAACTCAATAAAACTTTATAATACTTAACCAAGTATGTAGATCTATAGTTTTAGAACTAACAACGTACGTTAAGCGAGTGTTTGGTTTTGTCGGTCCAAACTATGTTATGAGATCAAGTTGGATCCAACATTTCCAAGTACTTAAGAAAATAATTAAAATCATTTTGTAAACTATTTTTAGAGAAACATACAAGTCTTGATAGCTAAAAACACACTTATGTGTCTTAAGCGAGTAAAAATCGATTGGTTCGTTTTCCATCTCACAATATGTTCCTTGATGGTTTCCACATGCCCAAATATCATAGATCTTGTATAATAATTTATAAATGAAAAATATTTAAGTTTTACAACTAAAAAGTTAACAACAAGTCTTTTAAGCAAAAGTTTAGGTTTGGTTCGGTTTCCATCTCCAAACGAGTTCATAGATGGATTCCACATGCTTAATATCAAAGAACTTGTAAAAATGATTTTTGAAACTCGAATCTAACATTAAACATGTTTAAACAACTATTTTAACAAAACTAGTAAGCAAAAGTTCGGTTCACGGTTTGGACTATTTACGGTTAAACCGAGGTTAGTTTCCACAAACCCTCACCATGGAACTTCATAAATATGACAAAAAAAACTAAAAAGAGTAGAAGTTAGTCATGGTTAGTATGTGCAAACAAGTTATGTGTGTGTATATATATCAAGAACACGAAGTCCTCCATGAAGCTTTGCCTTACGAGGTCCGAAACTTAACCAACCGGAGTCGGAGAAGTAACTACCAAAGGTAACAAAGGGTGTGTATTATATGTTGTACCACCATATTCAAGTAATAAGAATTAGTTAGAATAAGGTTAGCTTTTAGTTTGACCTTAAGTAGTCAAAATAGCAAAATGTTGAAGATGAATACTTGGATTTGAGAGAGATTTTGGAGAAGATGAACAACCAAAGTGGTGTATGGAGCCTTGCTTTTATAATGGTAAGAGTATGGTTCATACAAATAGGGTAAAGTTGCATGTAATGGTTGAAATGGTCAAACAAGTTTTTGGTAAATGACAATAATAGTCCCCAAAGTTTGGTTTAAGTCATGTTTAAGGAGTTTTAAGAACCAAAAATGATGTTTTCAAGACCCAACAAGTGTAAAACAATATTGTAACATAAATCCATCAATTTGATTATATCATAAGCTTTGGTTTACAAAATTGGTCGGTTTACATGATAAACGAATACAAAAACGAATACAAACGAGGCCCGAAATTGAAGAATGTCACAAGTATGGTTGTGAAGACAAGCATAACCTAATCTGAGTAGTTGACACAACTGAAAATGATCTACCTAATTACTAGTTTTATAATATGAAGGTCGATTAACATGCAATGACTAACAGTTATCATATCAATGGCTATAAGAACCTAATCCTAATTGTTGATGAACACAACCATATATTTGATGCAAATTATGATAACTAGATTACAAACTATTTAAACAAACAAAAGTAAAGCAAAGCAAGAAAGATAAGACAATCAATCAAGACTTGAAACAATTAAGTAGATAGAATTCAATCATAGGAAGTTTACAGCTCGACATTTCGATCTCTACTAAACATTTGAGGCAATCAATTAGTGAAACTAGATTCAAATTACAAAACACACACTTAAAAAGCCAAGTTGCCTCCCGGATAGCGCTGAATTGAATGCTTACAACTCGACATTTCCCTTATCCTCTTAGTTAACCGAGTAATTCGATTCATTTGCTAAAAAAGAAAATCCCCAACTCATGTGCGCTCTTGTTCAAGTCCGCGTATTCCAAATAAGATTTCAATCAATGTTCGTTGACAATCTGCCTCAAATGGTCCTCAAAATCCTCAATCTTCACTTCACGTAACTTCCCGACTCGTTTGATTTGAAAGGTCCCATCCATTTGCTCTTCAGCTTTCCCGGGAATAACTTCAGCCTTGAGTTGTACAACCAGACTCTTTGACCAATTTCGAATGTCTTTATTTTCAGCTTGGAGTCATGAACCCACTTCATTTTGTCTTTATAAGCAGTTGCACATTCATAAGCTTCATATCGAAGCTCTTCCAGCTCGCATAGGTGCAACTTGTTTTGTTACCTTCATACTCATAATCTAGATTAATATTCTTAACCGTCCATAACGCACGATGGTCGAGTTCAACAGGTAAGTGAGAGCATTTCCCATAACCAACCAATAAGGGTTGGTTCCAATAGGTGTTTTAGAAGTCGTGCGGTAAAAACACATAAAGCATCATTTAATTTTGTTGACCAATCTTTGTGATCGGGTCCTACCGTCTTTTGCAAAATCTATTTGATTTTCCTATTAGAAACCTCCACTTGGCCACTCATTTGAGGATGATATGGTGTGGCTATACGATGGTTTACACCATATCGTTTAAGCAATTTGCCGAAATTAAGTTTTTAAATTGTGAACTCCCGTAGCTAATTATGATATGGGGAACACCAAACCTTGAAAAAAAGTTAGATTTGACAAATTTGAAAACAACAGTATGGTCGTTTGTCTTGGTGGCGATTGCTTCCCATTTAGAAACATAGTCAACCGCCACCAAGATATAATAATTCTCGAAGGAATTTGGGAACAGGCCCATGAAATCAAACCCCTAAACATTAAAGATGTCGACAACGAGGATTGGTTGCATGAGCATCTCGTCCCTCTTGGAAATGCCGCTCATTAGTTGGCATTTAACGCAATTCTTAACAAACTCAGTTCCGTCTATAAAAGAGTAGGCCAATAAATCCCGCAAGCTAGCACTTTATGTTCCATCTTTTGCCCACTGAAATTTCCACCACACGCATATTAATGCGTATGTGACAACACACTCCTAATCTTTTCGCCTGGTATGCACCTTCGCATCAGTTGGTTCGCGCCAACCTTAAACAAATTCGGATCTTCCCAACAATGATAACTAAAAAAAGACACAAAGACCCCAATATAATACAATGTCGAATAAACAAAAATCACAATGAAAAATAAAAGGACACAATGATCTTTTTTCTTAACACTGTGTTCTTTTTTTTTAGAACTAAGAAGACGGTGAAAAAAATTTTGTGTTTTTACTTTATTCGTTTTTTATTTATATTTTGAGTTATGATTTTTTAAGTAATGTTTTATTAATTTTTTATTAATTTTTTTTTTGTTAGAAATCATTCTCACCTTTTTATTTTTGTCCCACTTTATTAAGTAACATGACTCATGATTTATAAGGATAAGTTATAAGTTACAAGTTTGTGTTCTTGTAGGTTCCCAGCCGGATCTACACGAGATATCGCGTACTACGCAGGTGCGGAATCCCTACGTAAGACGTTACGAGTATAGAAAACAATACGGTTAACACACGATACGATAATCAAACACGTTGTATACCAACCTTAAACACGTGATACGAAGATCACTTGATTACAGACTCTCTCTCTCTCGAATACTCTCTGTAAAACTGAATGTTAATTATTATTAACTAATAAGCCGTAACAGATGGCTTATATAATCACGACAACTTCGCCTGGCATGTTCAGGCGAAGTTGTCACTAACTTCGCTTGTCTAACAAGTTCGCCCATATCAGCGAACTTGTTAGCAACTTCGCTTATACAAAACATAAAACATTACAAACGCGATTACAGACACTAGACACTGAACTACTGACATCATGCACCAACAGACTCCCCCTTGGCAGTAGCTTCATCTCTTTAGCTTCAAACACGTGTCTTGTAATCTTCAACCTTGTATCTTCACGCATGCACTCTTTCTCTAACACAAACCGAAACAACTCTTTGATATTTCCTCGCTTCGTCTTTCCAAGCAGGAATATAAAAGATTTTCTTCTCATTAAGCACCTGCAGATCAGCTTGCGATAAGTTTACCAAATGCATCGGATCGTAAACTCTTAGCACCTCTTGTTCATCCTCGTCTTCCATCACTGCCTCAGCTGTCTCACAATCTACAAACCACCACTTTAGGTCTTTAAGCACATCCTTGGGCATTAGTTTCATCGGTACTTCTTTAAGGCACCGGATCGGTTTATACTTCATAATCATCCAAGGTTTTCCATCAGCTCTCAAACCTCTATCTTTGTCTTCAACAAGTTTTCCCTTTTGTGGTTTTAACAGCTCAAATTTCTTCTCTTTTATACTTTCTTTCCATACAATTTTCCCAATGACTCTAGCCATATTATCGTCACTTCGATTGATTAACCCCAATCTGGCTAAGTCTTTCACTTCACATTCCGACAGTGTATTCAACGATCTTAACAGTCTTTTAAAATACTGAACACCGTCATACCTTTTAATCATGAAGAGCCTCAACTGCTCATCATAGATCCAGCAAATAATCCCTTTCTTCACTTCAGCATAGCCTTTAATGTTGTAACTCTTCTTAAACATTGTAGGGACCGCCGGTTTCTTCGTTTTGACGAACCACTGAGCGTAGCCTTCTTTCCATCTAGGCTGCTCTTCCCATTCAGACTCATCGCTTCCAATCTGTTCACTCAAATCTGCTTTCTCAACATCTGGAATGTCATGCTCCACATTCTCTTCTACTATCTCTCCCTCTTCAATCTCATAATCAATCACAATATCTTCTCCAATCTTCTCTATCACATCACTCGGTAGAATATCATCATCACCAACCAAACCATCATCCATCTCCTCTACGTCCACCACCACCACATCATCACCACCAGCTGCAGTTGTCGACTCCCCCTGAGTTGTGGAAGTTCCAAGAGCTTGAGTAGTTCTTGGTAGCTCACCACCTGCACCTTTCGACGCATTGGGATCATCGTCTCTATCATTCCTTCTCTTGGTCCTCAACTCATCGCCTTTACAGCTCGTCTCCCCCTGAGATGCCAAGAACTCCTTCAGAGCATCTATGATCTTTCCATGTTCTACCAGCAGGGACGACTGCATCTGATTCTCTGCAACTAGGCGTTGAATAGCCTGGGTCTGGATAAGATTCACCCTTGATTGTTCTGCCACGACCCGTTCAAGTGCTGCTATTCGTTCTGAGTCTGAGAGGGTTGCATCGAAATCGAACCTCATATGCGATAAATCGTGAGTGTACTGAGGAGGGATTTCCGATGTCACCGGGACCTCAAAAGTAGAAATAGACGTAACCGCAGGTGGTATCGTCATTGATAACCCTGCAGTGGCCACAACAGTCGACTCTATAAATTGTGCCACGACCTCCGATGGAGTAACGGTCGGAGCCGGCAATGAAACGATCTCGGGAGTCGAAAGTTGGAAAGTAGTGGGTGGGAGGCCAAATGTAGATGAGGTAGCCACCACGGGAACACCCGTAGCGCTTGGCCTTGTAACCTGTAGTGATGAGGGAACCATTGTCATACCGGATAGTGCTGGTGGAGTGAAACGTACCACCCTAGAGCTCACACTGGCTCCTGATCCTGCACCTATCATTTCCCTTCTTGACCTCCTTATCAACTGTCGTACCTCTTCCTCATAGTCTGACTCGTCATCATCATCTGTTCTCTTTCTCTTCCCATGTAGTCTTTCTCGAGTCACCATAATCCTTCTCGCCTCTGCCACTTCATCATCAGAATATGAGCCAGCCACCGTTGTAGCTGCCCTAGTAACATGCACAGTCGACACTTGGGCTACCGAGACCTGTACATTTTCCTCTGGATCCACCCGATCCATATCAAACAAGCCTTGACCACCAAATTCTGCATCAAGGTCCACGTTCTCCTCCGGTGACACAACAGCAGCAGCAGGTATAGCTTGAGGTGCTCCTGCCTGTTGTGGTGCCGGGTCCCTAAACTCATCCCCACGAGCAGGCACATACCCCGGGTTGATTAAGTACCCAAAGAGTGGAGTATGGCGAGGACGAAGCTCAGGTTTGCTCCTCGCACTGGAGGATCGACATTGGGCGAAGATCCGTTTGTTCACACTCTCTACATATCGGATCGGACGGCGCTGAGGAAGTGTTGGAGCAACATGATTCAAGATCATTTGAAGGAATCTTGGATACATGATGAACCGCTCACGCGTCATCGCTCTTCGTTGACGATCAATCTCATAAAAGACCATCTGACTAAAGCTGAATCGCTTGTTGTAAGTCAGAGCAGTCATCGCTGACTGCATGGTCGCGCCCATGCCATCAGTGCCCGCCTTTCTCCCTGACATGCATACTATCATAACATGCATGAGAAAGCGCCACTGGTCAAGCAGAAAACCCTTCCTTCTCTGCGAATCCCCCAAGGGACCAGAATAACCCATCCTCAAAAATGCTCCATCGCGGAAAGGAGCTACAAACTCTGTCGGGTCATCCCTTGTCTCGTTTCCAAACCGCAGAGCCGCCCGGATATGTTCAAAAGAGAACTGAACAATTTGATTGTTTACTGTTGCTCGCATCACCGGGGGTTCGACTCTAAAGTCGTATTCCACGGTCTGCCAGAAATCCTCAATGTTGGGTAAGGATATCGGCAGAGTTGTTGTAATGGCGTGGAATATCCTCGAGAGTAACAGAAATGTGATGATTTCGCGGAAATCATCAACTCCGCTCGCCTCCGGGTCTAAGGTGATATACATGTTGTGACCCGGGAAGAACTGTCTTTGTTGATCACCTCCGTCATCTCCGCCTGCACCACCTGCTCCAGCAACAGCAGCCATATCTGCAACAAACAGGTTAATTTAGATAAACTTCAAAGCGAATCACAAGTTCGCCTGTTACCATGAGCGAAGTTGTGATCAATACTGTATAGGCGAAGTTAAAGGTGAGGCGAAGTTGGGAAACAACTTCGCTTCAACTTGAACTTCGTCTGATAATAGTTAAGTAAAATGGTCCAGGCGAAGTTACTGATAACTTCGCCTAATCACAACATCGCCTCATAAACTGTTTCAAAATCAATAATCAGGCGAAGTTAAACCTCAGGCGAAGTTACGGATAACTTCGCCTAAACTGTAACTTCGCCGAATTCGAATCGGTAACAGTTAGGTTTTTCCAACGACGTGAATCGGGTCAATTTGGAGATTGCGGACTCCGTAAAACTTGATTTTATGAAGATTTGGACGTTTAGGTTGATTACTACCACGTGAAAACACGTTTGAAATCAAGTGTTTAAGGTTTCGAAACACGAGGTTGTTAATCGGGTCGATACGACCTCTGAAAAACATTAATGAACGAGATTATATGAGTCGATTACCCTACACACCTTTAATCGGACTCGAAATTTGAACAAGAAACACGGATGAATCGAAGTTGTAAGTTCGCCTAGGTTTCTGTGAGTATAAGTTCGCTGGGTTTTGAAATAAATGAACAGTTTGACTATAAAACTTCTTTATATAGCGTCAAAACTTTACAGGCGAAGTTTTGGATAACTTCGCCTATTGCAGGCGAAGTTAGGCACAACTTCGCCGGTATTAAAATTTTCAAAACAAGCCCCTATAATTGGAGCAATTTGCAATTATGTAAGAAAACATCCTTTAAAGCGTTAAATGATACGATCAAGACCAAGTAACCAGGTATAAAATCAAACAATTACAAAAGTAACAAAAATTTGAAAAATTAAAGTACACGGGATCAAATTTCAGTCTCGACAGGGACTACCATGTTTTAGAAAAGATCCGAACATGAATCATACTAATTTCGTGACTGTCACACAGATCCGTGTTCAGCTGTATTATGACATAAAGAAACAGGTTGTAAGCAGGTAATATACTTAAAATGGTTTTCATTGTTTCTGTGATACGGGTTAGGTTCAATTAAGCTCAAAACTTAAGTGGGCAACAACTCAGAGATTATGATGCCTCCTATCTATTCTCAAGGCGTATTTGGCTTTCCCCAAGTCACCCCGAATTGACCTCAACCCGTAGTGTCTGATTAATTAGTAATTACTCTTCGATCTTAGACTCTGCTTCTCGTTCACCTTCTTGTGTCTTGATTGCATTATCATTATGAACTCTAGAATTTTTTTTTTTTTTTTTAATCTAACATATATATACACAACTTCAAGTAGAAAATAACTGCAAGTCCCGAATCTGGATCACTGCAGCGTCTTGACACTCTTTCTTCACGGGAATCAGAACACTCACGGGCTCGTGTATGACTGGGTAATCGCTTTTCTGCCTATCATTCGGAAAGATATATATGAAGACATGCACAACTCTTAAGGAGTTTCCACAAAAAATCAAGTAGATTTAGTTAGTATCACTTCTACTTTTACGCACCATAAAAAGCTACCATGACATACAATGATTGTTCTAAAGTCTTTTAAGCCTAATAACTTCCCTAGTTAAGCACACACAATTAGTATATCTATCACTTTCCAAGGTTGGATCAATTTTCTGTTAATCATAGTAAAGATACTTCTTACGAAGTAGTAGACTTGAAAAATAATTTCATTTCCCGAAAAGAAATTTTAACATCAATCGCCCTGACCAAAACAAAGTCTTCAGGTAAACGGCTATCCCGAAGATCCAATGGATCAGCTGGACCGACCACATACAAGTATGTGTCCTTCTAACTAAGTATGATCGACTAATTTTCAACGAAAGAATAAAAACACATCATAAACCGCCCCGGTCACTTTCAGTCATCTGGTTAATGGCTATCCTCTTATTCTACAAGTAGAAATGAGGACCAAACATATCCTAAGACATGTCCTTCAAACTGAGGCAACCGACATAATTCTAAGCGATAGTGACGTTTTTTTTTTTTTTTAACACAAACACAAAGCATGTTTACTCGGGATTGATCATCCCATTCAGCTCAACAAGGTTTTGAAATCTAGTTTTGTCAAACACTTTCGTGAACAAGTCAGCGAAATTATCTAACGTGTCAACCTTTTCGAGCTCAATCAGCTTCTTCTCAGCACAATCCCGTATAAAATGATGACGTATGTCAATATGTTTAGTTTTACTGTGCTTCACGGGATTATTAGTTACTGAGATAGCAGCAGTGTTATCAATGCAAATAGGAATAAGTGAGAAATTCAGACCATAGTCGCGCAACTGTTGTTGAATCCAAAGAACCTGGGAGCAGCAGTTGGATGCTGCCATGTATTCTGCTTCACAGGTTGAAATTGCGACTGAAGTCTGCTTCTTGCATTGCCACGACACGGACTCTGATTCAGTCGCTTTTGACAGAAGACACGATTCTTCTGTGGCCATCTCAGTCAATCTCATATCCATGATATACGTATTCTTCACTCTTGGAGCCTTCATAACAATCCAGTCCTCTGGTATCTTAAAACCAGGATACAACACTATTGCCTCATTCTTCGTGAAATGCACGGTATAATCCTTGTCACAGATCTGCGAAACACTCAGCAGATTGTGCTTCAGTTCTTCAACAAAGTTAACTTTCTCTAGCGTCATCTTCCCGTTAGTCACAGTCCCAATTCCTGTGATCTTTCCACCGCTCTCTCCTGCGAAACTCACTCTACCACCTTGAACAGGTTTCCAGTCTTGTAACAATTTCTTTTTACCCGTCATGTGCCGGGAACAGCCGCTATCCACAACCCATTGATTGTTGGCAGCCCTGTTCAACTGTTCCTGCACGATTAAAGCAGAGAGTTAAAATCTGGGGACCCAAGACCGATTGGTCTTGGGTCGATACATCCCGTACCTTGGCTGTCCAAAGTTAGTATCATAATCATTTCTGTGAGTCATAACAGGATACCTTCTTGTGGATTGTCTATGAGGCCATCCAAACCGTCTTGAATTAAATGAATTATTAGTTATGGTTTGGGTGTTACCAGTGAAAAACTGAGATCTATTTCTTTGAAAACCTGGATTAGTCCATTTTCTGAAATTCGATGGGTTTTCAGTTTTATCATTAAATTGATTACTGTTAGCTCTTTTCTCAGATTTTAAAGGCCTTACACCTCTGAATTTTTGCTTCAGAGGGCAATCAGCAACAAGATGTCCTTGTTGATTACATCTAAAACAACACCTGTTTTCAACTTTCTTATCAAAAGTTGTCTTAGATGTTGAGGCTGTATTACTGCCCGTTTGTCTCACATATGGTGGGACATACGGGTTTAGTGGAGACTTCTTTTCAGGTGTTTTATTTTTTTCTCCACTTTTTGGTAACACTTCCTCTTGTTTTGTCTCACACGACTCAGAGGACTTGTCTGAGTTAGATGAGACATGACTCGGAGCAGAAATCTTAACACTTGCAACAGGCTTTCTAACTTCTGGTTCTTTAGTAGCAACTTGAACTGGAACTGTCTGACCATAGTCAACATCAACAGATTTCTGATTACTAGGGTTAAAAGTGTAATTATGATTGAAAAGTGGTGGAACTTCATGATAACCAATTCCTCCCCTTTTTGGAGAACCTTGATCACTAACGAGGTGATCAAGTATAGCGGAGGAATTTCTGAATTGTTCAAGTTTCCTGTTAAGTTCCACCACTTTTACCTGGTGATCAGCTATCTGTTTTTCCCTCTCAGCTATTAGTTTGGTTTTCTCTTCTAGAACTTCATAGCTAAGATCAATCACTCTAATTTTTTCAGCAAGCTTTGCTTTAATACTTTTAATATCTGTTTCACTAGCTTTAATTTTTACTTTGTAACTATTTTCTCTAGCTTTAGTGAAATGATGATCTTCTTTTAAAGTTTTATATTGCGCATCCAAACTAAAAAACTGATCAGTTAGAGTTGTCAGTTGTTCAGACAGATGTTCACACTTAGTACAAGGGAGTTCGGTACTTACCTCGGAGAGCTGGTCTGCTACATCTGCCATGTAGGCTTCATTTTCGCCAGTTCCCTTCTCACTATCTGCATTTTCGATGTTTGCCAAGTTGGCCTGTTCAAATACTTCTTCAACATGCAGATTCCAGTTGTACTCCTCATTCTGTCTGGAAATCATGGCTCTATAGTCATTACCACTACCACTTTGCTGTGTAGATATGTTCTGACTGCATTCTACACGTTCATTCTTGCATTCTATTGCAAAGTGGCCATTCTGCTGACAGTTGTAGCAGCGAACCTTCGACTTATCAAACCCTGGCCTCTCTCCGACAAACTTCCTGCCAGTCTTCTTCATGAACCTCTTTACCCTTCTCACTATCATGGCCTTCTGCCACTGCAGATCCATCTCCTCCAGATCATCAGCATCAATCTGGTCATAGTCTTCATCCAAAACTGCAGGATCAACGATCTTACCCTGAATGTAGTTCTCATACGAAGCAATAAAAGATGCATAGAGAGCAAACTGCTGTTCAGCAGATTTGACACTCATGGGCATCTTCGAGTAGTTGTTGTTTGAAACACTTGGGGAATAACTACTCTTGGTCGCTTGTGATTGAGAAGCATTTGACCCTCCAGCTACATAGCACACATCACCGTTCATGTTGAGAGATACATGTCCCTCATGTGTTGAGCTCGCGCCTGACTCTCCCTTAGAGTAATAAGCAGATGATTCAGTTTTCGAACTTGATCCTGAGTTAATCTTTGCACCATACATACCCGGATCTTGAACCTGATCGGTAGGTGTCTCCTTTCGTACCATGTTCAGTTCAAACGTTCTTAGCTTGTTAACTGCTGTCTCCAGGTCATAGTCAGCAAAGTCTTTATCTTCTCTCATCAATACTGTATACATCTCCCATTTTGGTGGGAGAGCATCAAGAAGCTTCTCAACAATCTCATCTTCTTTGTATGCAATTGAATAGTTGCTGAGTTCAGTCATCAGATGATAATATCTAGTGATGATATCATCAAGTGATTCATTTTTCAGATACTTGAAGACCGAGAATTGGGTTTTTAGAAGTTTAATCTTCGAAGCACGAATTCCCACATTGCCCTCAAAACGGTTTTCAAGAGCTTCCCAAAGTTCTCTAGCAGTCTTGTACTTTCTGAAAGTGTGCAAAATCTCTTGTGGAAGAGCCATTGTAATTGCTGCATGAGCTTTGCTTTCGGCTTCATACATTTTCTTCTCTTCATCTTCCATCTCTTTGTACTTCTTGATCTGATCACGACCTTCATACTCAGTAGTAGGTGGAATGTAACCATCTTGTATACACACCCACATCTTGGCATCTTGATACTTGACATATTGTTCAAAACGATCTTTCCACGCTACATAATCCGTTTTCTTAAGCATCTTGGGTGCCTTTGTAGCCGAACCTGCTTCTACTTCCATCTTTACCAGTTCAGTAATGTTTTTCGAAGACATCTTTCTCAAAACTCAAAGAAATCCGAAAATCAAAAATTTTATTTTCAAACAGCTTTGTAGGCGAAGTTGTGGATAACTTCGCTTAAAGCTTAACTTCGCGTGAATTTGTAACGTCGCTCACTTTCTTAAATTCGCCGGATTGGCGAAGTTGAGAATAACTTCGCTTAAGTTGAGCGAACTTGGGAGGTAGGCGAAGTTGTAGGTAACTTCGCTTAAGGTAAGCGAACTTGAAGAGGTAGGCGAAGTTGTGGATAACTTCGCTTAACCTTATATCTTCGCCGAAACCCTAGTAACAGTGACGGCAACTTCGCCTGATGAACACGAAGTTTCTGCATATTAGATTTCTGGGTTTTCGAGGTTTGTGAAGGTGTTATGGGTTGTTTAAGATTGTAGGAGGAGAGTATAACACAAAAACTCAGAAAACTCATCCCGCGAATAGTCGAACGGAACGATTTCTATACCCGCGTGATAATCCCGAACCACACAATCGAGCAAAAGCTCTGATACCAATTGTAGGTTCCCAGCCGGATCTACACGAGATATCGCGTACTACGCAGGTGCGGAATCCCTACGTAAGACGTTACGAGTATAGAAAACAATACGGTTAACACACGATACGATAATCAAACACGTTGTATACCAACCTTAAACACGTGATACGAAGATCACTTGATTACAGACTCTCTCTCTCGAATACTCTCTGTAAAACTGAATGTTAATTATTATTAACTAATAAGCCGTAACAGATGGCTTATATAATCACGACAACTTCGCCTGGCATGTTCAGGCGAAGTTGTCACTAACTTCGCTTGTCTAACAAGTTCGCCCATATCAGCGAACTTGTTAGCAACTTCGCTTATACAAAACATAAAACATTACAAACGCGATTACAGACACTAGACACTGAACTACTGACATCATGCACCAACAGTTCTATCACTTGTTTCTCTCACATAATAAGAGGCCTCAAACACCTTTATTTAACTTTCCAATAAATTATAAGTTAAAAAGGAGATAAAAATAACGAATCCCAAACACCACCTAAACATCACCGAATTTTTTCCTACTCGGTCTCGATTAAAAAGTACAACCACATGAATTGTTTTACCATCAATCAAACAGATAAATCACTATGCAATATCCGTTTTCATATCTTGCAATTATTGAATGTAACGACCAATCGCATTAGCTTAATAACACAACCTACAGTACACCAACCCATACAATCAAACGAACCCAGTCTTAAACTTTGGATAGAACATTCATCAAATTCTCTAGAGCTTGAAAAGAAGACCCATTTCCCATCAAAGCCTTTTTGCTCTTCACACTCTTTTCTTTGACCTTTTTCCTCAACTCACCATCACCATCACCATCGTCCATCAACTCCCTCACACCTCTCTCCACCTCATAGGCCAACACCAAATCATTATCATTATCTAACCTTATCTCCACACTTAATTCAAGCTCTTTGACCATCTCAAATGCATTCAAATGTTGCTCTCCATACAAAGGCCACGTGGCAATCGGCACACCATAATATACACTCTCCAAGATCGAGTTCCACCCACAATATGACACGAACCCACCAATTGCTTTGTGGGCCAACACACTCACCTGAGACACCCACCCACACACAAACCCTCGCTCGACCGTCCTATCAATAAACCCATCCGAAAACAAACTCTCTTCAATATTTTCATAATCATTTGGAAGCTCTTGACTCGTCTTAGCCGGTTCACGTAACGACCACAAAAACCGGTACCCGGCTCGCTCCAAATCGGCTGCTATCTCCCTCACCTGCAGGGGCGGATCTACAGTGTTAATGGGTGGTTCCCCGGAACCACCCGAGTTTCGAAATAATAGTGAATTTATATATAGAAAATATTAAAGGAACCACCTTATAAATTAGGAAGGAACCACTTAATTTATAATCAAAGCCTTGGTCCAGCCGGTAAACAGGTGGTTTTGAAACCTGGAGGTCACAGGTTCAATTCTGGTTTCCAGTTTAAATTTTTGGACTTTTTTTTTACTAACTCAAACCTTATAATAATTAGGCTTTTATAATAAAAATACAAAGACACCACAAAACAACAGCGCCTCCCTCCCTGACCCTCTTCAAACCTACTAGCCGTCCCCATTCAGCCGTTCTCCGACCACCGCGGCACCGCCGCCACTTTTCCAGCCGATCAATACACTCATCATGCCTTCTACTCTTCCTCGAAGCTCGATTGCTCGAATCCTCCCACTTTGAAGGTAAGTTTACATTCATTGTTAAATGTTAATTGTTCTTGATTGTTAACTACTTGATTGCTAAGTTATTTATTAAATTTAGTTTTAGTTTGTTAGATTGTTGGTTTTAATTTGTTAGTTTTTGTTAGTTTCTTAGTTTTTAGTTTGTTAACAAGTTTCTTTACCCGCGCACGCAACACGCAGGGGGTCATAGGTGTTAGATAGTGCAATGGTAATCTAGTCATACCATGAGCTCTTTTACCCGTACCACAAGTTGTAGATAACGCAATGGAAGTATTAGAAAAAAAATATACTTATGTTGAAAAGCCTAGTAACATTAGGACCTACAGTTTGGTAGAAGTTGACAATCATCATCAAGCCTTGAACCTGCAACCGCTCTCTTCCCTTACTTTTACAATATCCATATAATACATCATCATCAAAGTTCCAAGTAGTATGTAAACATTATGTTGAGATATTTTAAAAACGTGTCAGATTGAAAAGTTATGTTGATGGAATAGACTAATTCAACAACAAAGTGAGCAATAATGTTATTAATCAAATATATAAATTCAGTGTCATAGTGTATGAAATCATTTCAAATTATCCACGGATTTCAATTAAATTTAGCCCACTAAAAGTATAATGAGATGACATAGATGAACTTTAATGACGGTGTCCCTTTTATTATTTTATCGTATTTTTATTACGTAATGAACTTTGCCCGATCCATCGAACCGACCCGAATCTCAAACCGACCCGGATTTTTTTATACTCGACTCTATTAAATTGAAGAATCTAAAAGTTGTGCACCACCTAAAAAAAATTCCTGGATCCGCCACTGCTCACCTGAACCCGATTCATACTCCCCATGCTACCAAAACACAAAAACACAACCGAACAATCTGGCTGCTGATCCAACCACTGAATAGCCTTTTCATGTCCAGACCGGTTAGGATGCCACCTAACCGGTCCAACATGATCGACCACCGGTCCAACCGGGTAAACCGGTGGCAAACCCATGTATTTAGAACACAAAGACTCAATTGCATATGGTTCAAGCTCTAGGAACGTATTAATGACTATACCCTTGGTCTCTTTATACCTACGCGCATGGTTTACAAACCACGAGTAACCACGTTCGTTTTTGTTGATACAAAACAGTGGAAGTGCGGTTGGCGGTACAGGGTTCATGAAACTCGGTACTGTCAACTCGCTTCCGGAGTCGAAAGACTTGGAGTCATCCAAGGTTGTTAAATGGGGTACAAAGCCAAGATAAGCCGCGGGAGACGAGAAGTAAAGATAACAAGGGATGTCTAGATCATTCGCTACGTCAATCATTGAAGTACAAAACATGTCCACGAACAACCCGGTGATGTTTTTGAGTGCGTGTTGGACTATGGGTTTGTGATTTTGTATGTAGAGTGAAACAAAGCCGATGGTGGAGTTGTATTGAGTTGGGGGTGGTGAGTCAGCAGGTGGGAGGTGGATGAACCGGATGTGGTCAGTGGATGTGTGAGACTGGATATAGTTGTTGATGAGTGGCCACTGAGGCATGGAGATGGTGACGGAGATATGGTGGAGATGGTGGTTGGTTAAGTGGGTTGCGAACTCAACCGCGGGGAGAAGGTTGCCCATGGTGGGTGCGGCGATGATTGCTACCTCTGCTCGTTTCATGTCTTTACAAAACAGTTTTTGCTTAATAAAAAGGAAAGGGATGAGTAGGTTTTTGACTTGAACGTGTATGTTTTATACGGCGGATATTAAGATTTTTGTGGTCACTTTTGGTGTTATGTTGTTCCTAGGGACGGTAATGGGTCGGGTTTGGTACGGGTTTATGTATTCCCAAACCCATACCCGATTATTATAGCTCATACCAAATCCGTCCCAAACCCGTCGGGTTTTATCGGGTAATTACCCGTCGGGTTTTCCCATCGGGTTTCGGGTTTCCTATCGGGTTTTGTCAAAAAAACCCGTAGGGTAAACCCGGCCAAATCTCGTCATAACTAATCAATTTCAAACAATGATTGCCATAAAAAATAAATGTTTCAAATAATTGACATAACCAAGTTTCGACAAATAAGTATTTCTCAAAAGTTTCTTGAAAGGAAAATACAATTCAACAAAATAAAAGTAGCATGCTAGCTACTATAAAAAAATTAAGCTGTAACTTCATTCATCCTTTAGGCTTTATGTGAACTCATGTTTTCATACTCTTTTTCTATAATTAATTAAAATATATATATATATATGCATAAAAAATTATACCCGATTTTTGATAGACACAGAAGATTGGAGGCAGCGTGATTTTTGAGAGACAAATTTAGATAACAGAAACTTAAAAGTCTTCATTTTTTATTAATTTGAAAAGGCATGGTAATTACAAATTACAATATAAGTAATTATGTAACTTATGTATTTATATATAAACATAAATATATATATATTATGTTAGGTATATAATCGGGTAAACAGGTAAATGTTATCGGGTAATCGGGGAATTTTGGAAATCCTAAACCCGCGAAAAATTTTAAAACTAATACCAAACTCGTCCCAAACCCTAATGGGTCGGGTATTACCCGTCCCAGTTATGTCGGGTTTCGGGTTTTCCTATCGGGTTTGGGTTACACTGTCATCCCTAGTTGTTCCAAACCTCGAAGTGTGAAATGTAAACTATCTATTAATTTATAAAAAAAAACACTTTTCAAAAAGATTAAAACAAGTATAGAAAAATACATTTTTTTTAAAACACAAAAAACAACGTTTTTCAAATAATAAAAAATGGTTTTCTAAATAAGAAAAAATATGTTTTTATTAAAGGCTTTCAAATATACATAAAAAGATAAATAAAAAAATTGTTAAATAAAAATAGAAAAAAAAATGTTTTTCTAAAAATAATAATGTAAATAAAAGATAATTAAATGATAAAAAAAAACAACAAAGATGTCTAAATCGTATTCATGTAAAATTTGAGGGAGGGTGTATGTTTTGTAAAAATAGATGAGAGGGGATACATTTAGTAGCACCCAAAGAAAAACATGTTTTTGTCTTCGATGAAGTCAGGTTGTTCACAAGCTTCGCCCTAGGCCTGTAAACGAAGCGAACGTTCGGTGAACTGTTCGTGAAATGTTCGGTAGGAAGTTCGTTTATGTTCGTTTATTTAATAAACGAACGAACATGAACAAAAAGTTTGTGTTCGTTTAATTGACGAACGAACACGAACACATGTACCGTTCGTTCATTTATATTCATGAACATTCGTTCATGTTCATTTATTTATGTTCGTTTATTTATGTTCGTTTGTGTCTGTTTATCTATGTTTGTTTATGTATTAATAAAAAATAATTAAATATTATTTAGATGAGTCATTTACTTAAAGTTTTATATTTGTTAATCTGTGTTCATTTAAGTGTTTTTATTTATGTTCGTTTATGTTTGTTTGTGTTCATATATGTTTTATATCTTTGTTCAGTTATATTCGTTTAGATTTTAAACAAACAAACCTAAACGAACATAAATGTCCATTTTTGAAATAAACAAACATGAACATAAATATTTGTTCGATTAAGTGTTCGTGTTTGTTTAAACTTAAATGAACGAACATGAATACGAACATGCCCTTGTTCGTGTTCGTTCAATTCGTTTACATGCTTTCATTATTCACATTGATAAATACATCGGTCTTAATCTCTGGGCTCTGCCGATTTATTTGTGTTCATTTGTGTTCGTGAACCGTTCGTGAACACATTAATTTCCTTAACGAACGAACACGAACATAAAATCTCGTTCAGTAAGTGTTCGTGAACCGTTCGTGAACACATTATTTCCTTAACGAACGAACACGAATAAGGCCTTGTTCGTGTTCGTTCGGTTCGCCCTACATCGCCCCGTATTCCCTAACCCAGAGGGGACAATTAATTTGCATCAAATCTTAGTTGGCAACCTCGGGTTGCCTAAATGGAAAAACATTTATTAGTTGTTATGTGGAATGAGTTGTTTTTAATTTTTTATCACTTGAGGTAATTAATTTTTGCAACAAATCTTAGTTGGCAAACGTAACAATTAATTGTTTTTATCACTTGAAATTTCTTATTATTATTTTATTTATCGAATTATCAGTTATTATTACTTTTGCTATAAACCAAAAGAGAATAAAGTAAAGAAAAACAGTTCATTCATGTGTAAAAATACAAATGAACATATACGTGTATATATACTAGGTGATGGATGTAAAATGGTAATGCTATAATGAGGACGTAATGATGGTGCATAATGCTTGTATTTACAATCATTTATAACACTCCATCTTAGAAATATTACCATTCAGTATACAAAATAAGGATAATGTTACGCTTGTACTTCAGGACCAAAACAATAAACCGATAGTACTGGTTCAATTATGTTGCATCATTGAAAACTTTAGAGTAAAGTGCCAAAATCATACTTAAAGTTTAGTTAATTATGTGAGGTTTCTCACTTCTTGTCAATCACGTCCAAATCGCTAACTCTATTATAGTTCTAACGTCAAGCTAGGGGTATACTTGTCTTTTTCAATGTATATATTCATTATTTTTTTCATTTTTTTAATCTGGTCTGTATACCCAACCCAAAACTTCTTAATACACTTGTGAGTTGTGAACGAGACCTTCCTCATTTATTTCTCCACCATCACAAACTCACACTACCATACTCACTTGATGCGTTCACACTACAAAAAAAAAATGTTATATAGTGACATACAAAAAGTGCTACTAAAAAGCAAAAAAATGTCACTAAAGACCCCTTTTAAGAATATGCGACACAAAAAAGTGCCACTAGAAATTGTGACACTAAAGCCTT
Source organism: Bidens hawaiensis (assembly GCF_021521415.1). Lineage (NCBI taxonomy): Eukaryota > Viridiplantae > Streptophyta > Magnoliopsida > Asterales > Asteraceae > Bidens > Bidens hawaiensis. The sequence continues at coordinate 27,590 of NW_027494271.1, read as the reverse complement.
TTAGTGGCATCTTTTGATCTGCCGCACAATGTTTTTGTTCTTTTAGTGGGGCACTTTTTTATATTGCCACAATATAAATAAATACTTTTATGGCACAATTTTGTTGCCATAAGAGGCAATCCTGTTTAGATATCCATACCACTTTTAGAAGCACTTTTTTTTGTCACAATTAAAAAAAAAGACTATTGTAACAGAAACTTTGTAACAATAAAATCTATACTATTTAAATATATATACTATTTTTTGTAACACATAACTTTTCCACACAAATCACATGTATTACAATATATAATATAAAATAAAAAATCACCAAAATTGTAATCATAATATAATAACATGAATAGTAAGTTCAATTCGAAACATATTACAAATGTTAGAAAAAATTGTGTAATAAGTAACATATTTCAAATTCCAAATGTTTACACGAGAAATCTAAACGTTCTTTTGAGCGAGATATTCGCTTTCATAAAACTTAGCTCCAAAGATACTCATGATATTTAACCTGCTATCATCAACCATATAAATTAACATTAGTGTTGTTTCAAAAAAATATATAATAGTTTCTTTTTCATATGAAAGTCATAGGTCTTTACTCAAAAGAAAAACACGTGTAAGAAAATGAAGAAAATGAAAGTCATAGCTCTTTAGACAAGCAAAACATCATCTAATATGTGGCTATTTATATTTGGTTGAGTACCTAACAATTAGAGTAAACCAACATGTTACCTTAGCGCAAGGAAATGAATGCACAATTAAAGGGCTTCAACAATCATGAATATTAGCTTCTCCTCCTGCCGTCATCAACAGAGGTTTCACTTTAACTGTTAAATAATTTGCACACGGTGACAAAAATGTTATATTAATTACACTTTACTCACATAAATATCCAAAAATAAAAACTTAAATCCTACAACTGAATTCTCCTAGTTGTGAAATAAAAGCCCACATCAAAAAACAAATCGTAGTTCCTGATCTCCATTTGCATATAACATTACAAAAGCTTAAAATTTTACAAGGTCGAAGTCATTTACAACAATTAAGTGACAGAAAATGAGGAAAAAAACATCAGACTTCAAAATCCACAAAGATTCGTATTCTATCATGTCTCTAATAGCATGCATTACCTTAAGTACGTTTCAATCATCATGTCGTGTGATCACAGCATGAACACAAAAAAAAAACAATAATAATAATAATAATGATACCAAAATATTTGATAATATGCAGGTCAATGTATTGGCCTATTCAACAAATTTTAATTTCATTTGAGCTATATTGTTAGACAATCAAATCTAATTATACTAAAAAAACAGTATGTAGATGTTTTCACCATAGCATTGCTTATCATCGGCCTTCACAATTGAGCATCCATAAGAAAGCCTAGTTATATAATTCTAAAATATAGTCCTCTTGGCAGAGAAATCACAGTTTGCCATTAATCAGTGCATAAAATATGTATTAATTTCGTTGAGGCATTCCATCGAGCAATTTGTGTTCATCTTCAACCTTCCAGCTTTAAACTACACAACAAGAATTATAAACGCAAACCCCAATGTATTTAGAAAAGCCTACATATAAACAAGTTTACATAAATTTAGATTTTGTAAAAAATAAACTAATAGATTGATTGAATATGGAAAAACAAAAACAAAGAACCCTAACAAATCGGAGATTCATAAAAACATATTGATTCATATCGCAACAAATGCAAACAAGGGCTTTGATTAGGGTTGAGTCGAATGGTGAGGAACAGTTGTGGTCAAACGGTGGTGATGGTGTCGGTTTGAATAATTGTAGACTACTGCTCCGATTGTGGATGCAGATGAGGGTTGTGCTCTAATTACGGCTGTGGGGTCCCTCAACAGCGTTTTAGAGGCAAGAAACAAGAGTTTTTTTTACCAAAATATGATGGTGAGGAATAGTATTTACGGGGGATTTTAAAACTATTTACCAAAATAAGTATTTATTTTTCTTTTTAATGTTTTTAACATATTTTTACATTTTCTTCTTATTAATTTTTTTACATCATCTTTTACCAAAACGATGGAAGAGAAAAAAATTAAGAAATAAGGGGTTTATTAGAATGAAGGATGATTCCGGCCATTATGGTTAGGTTGGGGAAAGATGAAGACAATCCATTGTTGTCGGTTACCCACTTTAATTTTTCGGTGACATCGTCATTGTAGGGGTATGGTACTAAAACCCGGTTCTACGACCCTAAATCTATTATGTTTGGTTTATTTTATTACATGGACTAATACAATGATATTGGGCTGAGGGGGTTTTATGGAGGTAACCCTAACTGGGCTAGGCCCATTAGGGTATCATGATGGTGGCCATGAGACTCTCTATATAAGGAGGTCTCCACCTCCTTATTAGAGGTCATGCTCAATAAGTACTAAAACCCGGTTCTACGACCCTAAATCTATTATGTTTGGCTTATTTTATTACATGGACTAATACAATGTTATTGGGCTGAGGGGGTTTTGTGGAGGTAACCCTAACTGGGCTAGGCCCATTAGGGTATCATGATGGTGGCCATGAGACTCTCTATATAAGGTCTCCACCTCCTTATTAGAGGTCATGCTCAATAAGAGCCACCACCACTTTTTGTGTCTGTGAACAAGAAATCCTCAGGATATCTTAGCAGTCACCTCAACACCCTCAAAAAGCCATCGCAGGTCTCAAAATCGGAGGTCTCAACATCGCAGGTCATCGGCGCAGCCGGAGAAGAAGATCAAGACGTGGTTCGTTCATCTCGAAAATCCGTGGAAACATCGTCATGGATCAGGTCAGATTCATTTCGTGCTTCGACAGTCATCCATCCATCAACACTCATTCAGCCGCATCATCCTTATCTTCCATCATTTTACATCCTTTGGAAACTAGCACAAAAGCCACACACGAAATTTTGTAGATATTCCAGCGATCGTTTATGGCCGGAACCCAAGCCACGTTTTTCCGGCCACTTAATCTCCGGCAACCAACATCATCCTTTGAATTAATCCCCCCAACACCACCTTGCAACCTTGCCTTCCAGGTTACCACCGTCGCACCCAAGGTGTCCGAATCACTCCCTCCCCGTGCCGGAAAACGACTTCATCGCCGGACAAACCTGCAACTTTAGGCCAAAATAATATACCTCTCTCTCTCTCTCTCTCGCTCCACTCAAAACCAAAGTCGACAAGAAATTTGTGTTTTTGTAGCTGCGGTTGTGCAGACTTTGTGCTACTGTGCAAATTAAAATCGACGGCAAAGGCAAATTGTATTGGGGTGTTGGACATACCGAATCTGTCGGAATTCACGAATTGTGTGATTCAGATGGTGGTGCAGAATCTGTTGTGTGTGGTTCAGATGTTGCCAGATGGTTCATGAGGATTTTCCACCCATTTCAGGGTTGTCGGATTAATAGTTGATTATCGGAAAACTTAAAAAATTAATCGTTTACGTGATTGTGAAGGGGGTTGGGTGGGGTGTGAGTGTGACTATGTGTTGAGTAACGAAAAGAAAAGGTAAAAAGACGTTAAAAAAGTTAAAAAGAAAAACAAAAAACCTATTTTGATAAATATTTCTAAAATCTTCCATTTTGGTAAATACTTTTCTCCACCACTCTATTTTGGTAAAAAAACTCCAAGAAACAAATGTCGAAACACAAAAAAGTTTAAATATACTAGGAGGGAAATTTTGTTTTAAAAAAACAAAAATGGTTAAAAGTTAAAATAAATTAAAATAATTCATAAAGAAATAAAACTAATATTCGAATTTTTTTTAACTAAAACTGAAACTTGGATCGAGAATTTGGATTCATTCTATTTTTTATTACATTTTAGTATTTTTTTTTAAATAATAGTCACTTCGTGTTTGATGATGTGGTACTCCGCGACAGTTTGTATAATTGCCAAAGCCTACTTCGATTAGACTAACTTTAAAAATAGTAAAATGCGGGTCAAAAGATAAAGTAAATGGGAGTATATATTTTTCAAAAGGTATCAACAACAAAAGAAGAAAAATAAAAATGGTCGCAACATGTACTCTATGATCAATATTGATAAATTATAGTCCACAGTGATGGGGTATAAGCAATTATGGTTTGTTATTGACCAACATGGTCAATTTTATTCAATGATGACTAATTGAAGGAGATTAGGCCAGTTAGTATTAATATGGGTCCACTTGGATAAGTATTGATTAAGGGAAAATTTCTAAAGAACTTATGAATTACTCGTGGACGTTGATTACGAGACATAAACTTATTTAGTCGTGACGGGTAAATGATTAGTAAACTGCTCGTTATGGTTCATTTAAAGACACGTATCAAGTTTTAATTGATTATACAAACTACTCGTTACGACTAGATTATAATATCTATTCTGGGAATTTCTTGCAAATGGCATTTAAAGCCTGAAAAACGTTTTTATAAACGCTTATTTTGAGAATTTTTCCATTAATTAATTAGGGAGAAAAAGAGCCAATATTAGACAATCATGATCAATGTTAGTAAAATAAGTGATATGAATTAAGTATTTGAAGTTTGAATATTTTTAGTTTACTTTTTATTTAATAATTATCCTTTTTAATTTTAGTTTAAGTTTATCTTTTTTTTTAATGTTTATCTTTATCTAGTTTGTTAGGTTTGAACTCTTTATAAACTATGTTTCGTATGGAATGATAGTTTAGTTTTGATTATTGAATATAAAGTTATGAAACTTGGTTTCTTGAACCCTTGGTTCGATTATAGTCATTGATTACCATCTACGTTCTTGAGCCATTTGATTATCACCGTGGAATCGATTATAGTTGAAATTGATGCAGTTTCGACTAGCAATCAAATGGCTCAAGAACACAACGATTACATTCAAAGGATTCGAACCGAATGATTCGGTTAACAAGCTTAAATCTTACAAATTCTTTATTAAAAAACAATCAACTAACTAAATAAAAGACCTAACAATCTTATTAATAAATTGAAATAAACATTTGGGCCGGGCCGGGCCGGGCCAACTTAATGGACCAGATGCTTCTGGATCATACTCCCACTCTTGAAAAAAAGTCATCCTCGAGTTTTGTCTCCAAAACAAAGCCACCTGGATCAAATAGAACATCAACACGCTCCTTATTTACTATCATCACAACCCGCGTAACTAGTTCAACTTCACACTTTGTCTCGTCCCGTTTTTTGCATTTACCACCCGAGTCGAATGGGACGCTGATCCGTTTCTGGTTAACTATCAATTTGACCCGCTTAAATAGTTCAGCTTCGACTTTAAATACTCATGGAAAGTCAGTACCACGATTTATATCAGAATCCGAAACGGGCTTAATGGAAAACCCATATTCACTAATAAGAGGTTCATCCATAAGACCATCTCCAATAGGAGATTCATATGTGTTTTTAGAAGTGAGAGATGCTTATGTGGAAGAGAGAGATGATTATGTGGAGGAGAGAATGTGAGGTGAGATTCTTGTGAATCTCTAAGAATGTGTTTGTTAGTAGAGATTGAGGAGATATGAGAGAGAAGAGAAGAGAAAGTTGATAGTTTGGTGGGCCAAGTTCCTTGTAATCACCTAAAAACACAATCTAAGAATCTATCTATTGGTGATGCTCTAAGACCATCCGTAGTCTAGTGTTTTGGGGCCAAGTTATAGCCCATAACACCGGGGAACACCGCCCCCCTCGGCGTTGTGTTTTTTTTTCAAGTTATACACAAAATGCGATTTATGGCACAAAAATCAAAAAAAGAGCCGTTACTTTAACGTTAATATTACCGTTGAGGGGAGCCAAAATAAAAAAAATATTTATTAACTAAATTTATCCTATAAAAACAAACCTAAACCTCATTTTTTTACACATTCATTCTACCACTTCTCTACCAAATATATTTTACACAATTATTTCTACTACAATTCTACCAAAATGTTTCCGTTTAACAACAACCAAAATATTCTCGGTTTCGGTCAGTTTGCCCGTCAAGGCAACCCAAGCAACCAAAATCCACAACCGAACCCATCTACCACCTCTATGCCAACCGTCCCCGTCCCTCAATCCCCGTATGCGTTCGATTCGCAAATGACCGCGTACATGGCATATCTAGATTCCGGAGCCCCTATACCAAATCTGGCGCCCGGTTTCCAAAACCCAACCACAAACATTTTTGCGGATTCGGGTTCCCAACCCGACGACGAGTTCGTGCCGGAGACACAAACAAACCCGGAGTCACAACCCGTCCCGGAGACCGTCGACGGTTCGAGCCAATGCGGACGTCCGAGAAAACACGAAAAGAAGCCCGCCGGCGAAGCTCGGGCTAAAAAGAACACCATATCGTGGAGTATCGACGAGTGCGTACTATGTCCTCGTGCTTGGTGTGATATATCGGAAGATCACCTGTGCGGTAAGTTTTTAAAAAATAAATATATATTTTTAAATTTCTTAGAACAACATTGAACTTGTAATGTTTTTATTTTTTTAGCGAACTATAAAAAAACGGGGCTATTTTGGCACAAAATTAAATAGTTGTTCAAAGAATTTGGCGGGGACTCGTGTCGAGAAAAAGATTCCTTATTGTCGAAATGGAACGACATAAACACCAAATGCATGAGTTTTCATACGGTTTTCTCTCAGATGAATCGAACGAGGAGTAGAGGTGTCTCGGACGCGGAAGTCATGGAAAACGCGTTGACAGAGTATCAACATAAGGTCAAGGGGAGCTTCAGTTACTTTGACATTTGGAAAGAATACTTTAGGTTTCACCCAAAATGGGGCCCGGTTATGGAGGCCAACGCCGGGGGCGGTCCATGTAAAAAGTCTAAAACATCGTCTTCGGTTGATCCAGACACGCCCCGTTCCGACGCTCGAAACTTCAACCTAAGCGATAATGAAGCCGGGAATTCTTATGCGGATATTGCCGAGATGCCTCGGCCGGGGGATAGAAGAAGAAGGGAAAGGGGCCACATCGTCGTCGGCAACGGGTTCGAATGCCGAAATGGAAAGTCATTTTAAGGAAATGAACATTCGACTCAAAAGTATACAAGAACTTAGAGCCCAACGTCTTCAAGTAAATTTGGACGCCGTCAAAGCACTTAAAATGAATGAATTGGACAACGACATCGAGGTCCTAACAAAAGAGTTCTCCGAAGACAACCCGGGAGTCCAATCCCTAAAGGCAATCCGGCAAAAGAAATTTTTTGAAAAATACAACATGTAGTAGTCTTATTATTATTTATGTTTTTTTTAATTTAATGTATTTTTTATTTTAATTTAGTTTTTATTTGTGATTTTAATGTGTTTTTTTAATTTTTATGTAGTTTTTTTTATTTTATATTTAACTATTTAAATGAATTATTTTTTAAAAAAATAAATAAAATTAATAGTGACTGGGCGCCACGTGGCGCATAATGCCTGGGGCACGGACTTTATGACTACACCATGTTTTTGTAAAAAGCCATAACTCTGACAGGCCGTCACTTGGCGTATAATTTATGGGGCATGGGCTTTATAACTACTCATGGTCTAAGAATTAACGGGAGGTATTGTTGGAAAATACCTACACCCACGTGGACTTGACTTATATTTTCATACAAGGCTTTAGAGTTTTTCATAACCTTACGTGGCCCATGTATACTTTCCACATGTATGCAAACATTCTTATTAGCAAAGATATCCTTACTAGAATACAAGATATGTTCCTTCATTTCAATATTGTTTCCATATTGAAATTCCATATTTACCGGTCGAGTAGTCAAGGCTCCATCCTTTTGAATTGGCAATTCCTTAATAAATTCAGAAGGTTTTGGTTCAAAAGTCAAACCATTATCTTCAAGTTTAATTTTCAAATCCGGAGATCCCGAACATGACCATTCAACTTGCATGTTTTCCACGATCCATGGTTGAATTGTTGATGACTCTATAATGGGTTCCTCTCCTCTAGCCACTGAACCACTACTAGAGACCACCATACCACCACCAAGAACTCCACTTAGGACTTGTTCCACAAATAAACACTCGTCTTCATTGTAATCAGCCTCTTCTACATCGATACTGCATGCGTCATCAAACCTCGGTCCGTCATCAAACCTCGCTCCGCACTCTGATATACACTCTGGATAGATTGGTTCGTAGAACCAAGATGGGTGATGTTAAAATGGATGCTCCTCTCCATCGTCACCTTTGTCCCTGACGACGGTGCTCGACTCGGTTTCTGTCTTGCGCATCTATACTTTCAACTCAAGATCCTGGATCCTCTGTCGGAGCCGCATGATCTCTTGTTGTATTTCAAGACCTCGGACTCGTTTTCGTAGTTGTTTGATCATCTTATGATCCCGTGGGTCAGAATAGACTTCATCGTTGCCTCAGTCGGCGACTCTGATATTCTCCACGAGCACGTGAATCAACAATTTTCTTGTCGATGCCTCGGTCGGCGACTCTTCGAACAAGAAAACACTCGCCTTCTTGTAGAGCCATTTGAACAACCATGAGCTCTTATACCAACTGATGCAGTTTCGACTAGCAATCAAATGGCTCAAGAACACAACGATTTCATTCAAACGATTCGAAGCATATGATTCGGTTAACAAGCTTAAAGCTTACAAATTCTTTATTCAAAAACAATCAACTAATTAAAAAAAGACCTAACAATCTTATTTATAATTAAAAATAAACATTTAGGCCGGGCCAGGTCGACTTAATGGACCGTCTTGCATCAATAAGGTTAGTGGTGATCAATTAGGGGCGATTGGGCTGGTTAGTGTTAATATTGATCAATTAGACATCACGATCGATATTAGGTCTTTATGATTAATGATAGTTATGAGAATATTAATGGTACTCAATTATAAACAAGTTGTACAAATATTGCCCAATTATGACTAACTAAGGTTCATACTAGGCAATTATGGCCAATGATGGTTAAAGGGAGGCAATATTGGTCAAACAATGGTTAACATTAGGTACCATGGTAATCCATATATTCATGTACTCGTTGTGACCTATAAAACACATTGCGACACTTGTAAGGTAAAACAATAATAAATTCAAACACAGTCATCGTATGACAAACTTGATCCATAATACTATGATTAATGGTCAAACAAAGTCCATGTAAGTCAATTATAAACCATACTTGAGATGAGAGGGTTATGCATGATTTTGGTAGACCTGCAACTATCAAAGAGCATGGTTGATGACAGAAATTTGTGGAGACGTAGTATAAAGATTAAGGACTTTTAGAAGTAATGTATAGTTTTTTGTTAGAAGCGTATCTTCGGGGGCTTTTATTCTAGGAGCAATGTATAATTAGTGTAAAATGCTATATTATTATAATATATTATTTTTTTAAACTAGTATTATGACCAATAGTATTGTTAGTATCTATTAATTATTTGTTTATTTATCTATCTATCATTTTCTCACCTTTTAGAGGTCTGGTGTTGAGTGTTGACATTTGGTGATTCTTTTATACAATGTCATATATATAGTTCTTGATCTATTGTTTTCTCTGGAAACAATCTCTACATTCTTTGGGATAGATGTATGACTTATCTACATCCCACCCTCCCATACCCTACTAATAACATTGTTATCGACGAGATTTTTTACTGATTTTGATTGATTGATATAGTTGGTTGATATATCATAGTTAAATGTGGTAAATCATAACAATTAATTAAATGCATAACCAAAATGTGTATTATTTATAATAAATCTTGTCTTTATTATATGTAACAATTCTCATTTATATGTTTATAATATTATAAACAAGAATTTATTTTAAACAAGTTTTCTCATTATGTTTACATCTTATAACTTCATATATGTGACATATTTTGATAATTAGATTACCAAAAACTAAATAAGTTTTTATAATTATATATATTACATTTATAAACTTTCTTTTGCTTTTATAGTTGTCCTACAAGCATTATACTTTCTAAGTTGCTACGGATAAACATTAACACCAGCCACGTATAATCACCATCCTAACACCAGCCACGTATAATCACCGCTTTCTTCTTTGTCCATTATTATACAGATCGATGTTCCTCCTCCCAATTTCGTAGCTTTCCACCACCCCACGTTGCTTACATCATGTTGCATATCTGTTTTGTTGACACCTGGCCTCCCTTTGTTTCCACCCATACTCTCCTATACACGTTACTTTCCCTCTCTGTACTCCAGGTTGACTTCCTTCCACCATCTCTCTCCTTGACAATGGTAGAATCTGCATGTTTCTTTCCTCCACCGACGACCGTTTTCGTCGCGTGCTGTTGCATCGAAACCCTAGGTGGAGGTGATGTGATGGTTGCGGTGGCCTGGAAGGAGATGGATTCGGATTTATGTCCCTTTGACGATGGTAGAAATTCGATTCAGGGCTTTTGCCGCCTCAAACATTGTTGTTTGATTCGATTCAGGTGGCGGCTGGTGGCTATGGCAGTTGTCATGGTGGCGGCTGAGTGTTGGTTGTGGAGGCCAACCGTAGGAAAGCCTTCGTTTATCATTTCCTTTACCGGGTCCAACCCTTGGTGGCGGTGGAGAGGTTTTGGCAGTGTTTTGTTATGGTTGCCGATTGTGATTGTATGTAGTTGAGTGGATGGTGATTCTGAGTCGGTGATTTTGCCGCCAACTTTGGGTCGATTTGGTTTGTAAAGACTAAGATGTTCACTTAACTGAGCCTATGCTTTTAAATGGTTTATTGTTTAAAACCTGAATATGATGAGAGATATTTTGTGATGTCATCTATGGCGGCGATGTATTGAGTCGGTTTAAATAATAAAGGCTATGATTATGACGTATCGGAGCCTATATGTGATTTTCTCTTAACGAGAATAATTTCTGACTTGGTTTGCTTTATCGAAGTGAAGTCTTAATTTTGGGCTAAAGATCATACATGGTTTCCACTAAATATCATCATAAACATTGTAACATCGTGAAAATAACTGATCAAAAATACCAGGTTTCCGAAGTCAAAGGACCAAAAACGCAAATTTTGTTTTCCTGTCCCATCGTGATACGCGACGGGTCAGAAGATAAGCCCATCGCGCATCGCGAAGGGCTTGTTTACAAACCCAAGAATGGGCGGTGGTGCGATACGCGACGGCCAAAGACCCAACGGCATCGCGTATCGCGATGACGTGGTCTGACAGGCTTTGACATGTGTCCACATGTGGCACATCGTCTGCCACGTGTCACCATGTGGCACAACGTCTACCACGTGGCAAGCCTACAAGGCTGGTCATCACTCTACGTCGCGATACGCGACAGGTGACCAAGGGGCCATCGCGTATCGCGATGGCCCCCAGATTTTTGCCTATAAATAGCAAGTCCGGGGTTTCTCATTTCTCACACCAAAATTCACACATCTCTCTCTCTAAACATCTCTCTAAGCCTCTTGAAGTGTGTCCGCAACCACCTCGTATAAAGTGCCCGAATTCCTTGATTTCAGTGCCCAAACCAAAGTTATCTCGAAGTACGTGCCACCTACCGAAGACATTATAACCAAAGACCAAGTCTTCCCGAGACGACCCGACGACTCGCCTCGATAAGAGTGCCGATGAGTGTTGAAGTTTGGTGTGTATCGTTTTACGTGTCAAAGGAAGGGTTGATCAAGAAGCTAAAGAAAACGAAGCAGTGTGAAGTGCTGCTCGATTGAGTAGGGTTTCTATAAGCCAACCAAGGTAAGCGTAATTCTCAAATAAAATAATAATAAAATATTAAAGGGTTAAAACCTAAATCGAGGATATACTCGATACCTCGATAAATAATAAAAGAAAACATAACAAAGGATATAAAAGAAAGAAATATGATATCTATGCGATTCTTTGTTATAATTATTATTTAAGTTTATGATTATTCTTTGATAATAAGTAAAAGAAAGTTTTATAAAAGAAAAAACATAGGGTTTTAAAGAAAGGTAAAAAAAATATAACTAAAGGATTTAACTTGTAAAAGAAAGAAAAGTAAATAAGTTAAATAAAAGAATTTTAACTTATAAAAAAAAAAAGAAAAATACTTTTAAACTAAATGTTTAAAGTAAAGAAAGAATGTTTTGAACTAAATGTTCATAAAGAAAATATAATCGAGGTAAAGAATATAAAAAAGAGACTAAAGGTCTTAAGCCAGCTTGAATATCTGACTAACAAAAAGTTATACTCGTACTATAAGTGCGAGATAGCAAAGAAAGGGAAAGACCCTCGGTCGGTGTATTGAAGCTGATCAAATCAAAGAAAAGGTGAATACGCCCCCAACTTTATAAACTTGTTTAATCGAGTCAAATAAATGAAATGAATTACATGAGATTATGTATCTCTAAAACGTTATAAATAAAAGTAATCGCTAGCCCTCAGGCTGTCGTGTACGTTTGTTTGGATCCTTACATATGTGGTAAAAATTTGGTGGGCACACCGCACCACACTTGGCCATGACCTCAGCCACGATGGGCCAGACCTAAGTTATGTCCGTGTGAGACTGACCATGTGTATATACATATGGTACCTAAGTAATGTCGAACGCCGCGGTGTTTGTTGGGGTGTCTTGTGTGTGACTTGAGTTTATAATTGTGTTTGTTTTAAAAACTTGATTATTCCTAAGCCAAGATGGGCCAGACCTAAGTTATGTCTCGAGGGGTAATCAAGTAAAAGAAAATATTTTTAGCGTCAACATGTTCACCAGCATGTGTTGTTGACGTATTTTCTAAACATTTTGCAGGCAATCAAGAATAGGAGCTTGGGATGCCGAAGTGCTTAAGATATCTGATGGCATGGATAATTTTGTTAATATTAAAATATAAATGATGCTTTTGTATAAACAAGTAAATTTGTAAACATTAAACGGGAACTTTTAAAATCCCGTCTTTTGTAATGTAAATATAATATTTTAATCCACATAATTATAACTTTCGCTTTAAACACGTTAACTCTTATTTATTTACAAATGTGGTACCAACATATGTGTCGCACGCCTAGGCCTTGGTCCGGTGTGTGACAAATATTGGTACACATTATTGTGTGACATGATTGCTTGATGCTAGAAATCGTTTTCGATGGAATTCGTTTTTCGAGCAGTGGATCCATTGTTCATAACATTAATTTTGGTCAACTGCCCTCCTAATAATTTGCTGGACATGAAAGGCTATTAACATCTTAGAAATGTCTTTCATTGCTTGCAGGAATTATTTCCTGGTCCATCTAAATAGTTTGATGTTCAAAATGTCATGTAAAGATCTTGAGCAAGCATTATCTATGATACAAGAGTTTTATGTCAAGCTCCAATAACACATATGTGGTTGGCAATATAAACATACCACTTTTCTTTATTCAGGTAATAAATTAAATATGTTACTTAAATATGTTAAAATTTGGATTGTTTTCACTTGATATTTGATAGGATTTGGAGAAGCATCACCGGAAGTCAAAGCAATAACAAATCTTCATAGTTTCTTTACATATACATGGTTTCCTTCACGTACATATTTATGGTTAGACTTACGGACTAAATTAGAGTCAGCAAAAGTGATCTCTAATAGAGATATGGAAAGAACTTATGGTGGTTTTTGCCCATTAGACTTTGTAGTTATAATTTTCAAATTTATTGTGTTTTTTTGGTCTTTGCATACATATGGTTATAAGAGTTGTGTGAACCTAATATAGTGTTTACTTTGCCTTAAACGCTTTTGAGTTTTTACTGATTAAGTGTGTGTATAGGGTGCCTCTCATTTGATCAATTTTATATATTTTTAATGTTTACTTTGTATATGTTGGTGGCTGCCTTCTAATGTATTGTTTCTGAAAATATTTTGTACGCCTCAACCACACAAGTTTAGTTACTCTTAATCATAATCTAAACCCCGCCGCATCACGGCGGGTCAAACTACTAGCTATGGATCCAAGTTCTCGCTCCAAATTCTGTTCTACGCTTCAAAATCAAAATCGACCAAATTTAAATTAAAGTCAAAATCTCAGCAATACAGGATAGTACAAAGTGAGGTGTTATATCGACTTCTGAAATTTCATTTTTGTTGCTCTGTATCACTAGTTCATTGGATATTAGTGTTCCCTTCCGCAATTCCTTTTAATTATATCGTTCACGCTGCACATCTAGTTTACCTGTTAGTATTGAATGATTTGATTTTGTTGCACAAATAAATTTTGTTTTTATTGTCAGAGTACATGCGAGTCTTTGAATGGGTAATACTGCATTCAACCATGAATGCCTAACTAAGATTTTTTATTCTTAACTCTAGTTTATTTTTCTGAGGTTCTGTTTGATTTTTTATTTAAATACTATTGATCTTAATCATGACAAATCTACACAGGGGCGGACCTATATGTGTCTGATGGGGGGCAGCCGCCCCCCTTAATTTTTTCGATTTTAGTGTATATATGTGTTGAATTCCGAACGCCCCCATAAAATTTTATAATTGTCCCCCATCAGGTTTGACTTTAGAAACCGGTTGCTAAGAAGACAACCTCTTATTTTTAATAAACTTTTAGAATTCCGGCTATTTTTCCGACTGGTGTAATGAGCCACCGTTTGGAACCATTTTGGAGAAGATAACTATTAATTAAACTTTGAATGGCATTTTTAAATTTATCACTCACCTAAAAAGTAGTGTTCCAAAGTGAAAACATTTGAGTGACTGTGACACGTGCTCTCTTTCTTGTCATATTAACAAAATTTGATTTTAAAGTCAAATGTAAAATATTTAATAATAAATAAATAAGAAGAAATTTCATCAGTGTAACATATTTAATAATAATAAAAACGAAGGCTTCTGGTTGATTAAAATTTCTTATTTTAAGTTTTCTTTTTTGTTATTTGATTTTCTTACTGTGATCATGCTTATATATTTATTTATGCGGAATGTCAAAACAATTATTATACCCAAGTGAATTTGATATATGTGCCGTTTAACTCATCTATATTTATATTATATAATGAACAACTAAACTACGAAACACATGGCATTTTAAGGCATTAAAATTTTGGTTTATCCCAACAGTAATTTGTGAATATGTGATAATGTGATTATGGATTTGAATGGTAATCATGGTAAATTAGTAAGATTTGAATGATTTAATTCGATTTAAAATACGAATTATGAGTCATATAATATAGTGATTTCTCAAGAGTAAAGTTGGAGAATCATCTCCTAAAACACCCGAATACGATGGCCCGACCCGAACTAGACCGGAAACAATTACCATGTACCGATATCCAAACAACCCTTAAAAGTTCTGCCTCCCATGAAATATTTTTCTAGGTCCGCCACTGAATCTACATCTAGAGTTTTTGAATACTATAATTTATTCAAAAAAAAAAAATAAACTTCACTTAGAAAGTTAGAATTTATAAATACTGTTGATCTTAATCATGAAAAATCTACAGGTTGTTTGGTTGGGCAGTTTAATGTGATAATGTCAACAGTATTATGTCATGTTCCATATATCCTTGCTATATTCTTACTAGGCGAACCATTTGGTTGGGTTATGCGGTTTCGGGTTGAAAGGGGTTTGTGCTAGAACGGGTTAGTTTAAAACTTTAAATAATGGCATAAGAATCATAACTGAAGAAAATTCAAATAATTTGAGTAATTCCTTCACTTAAAGGAATCGCATCATCCTGTTAACCATGATAATCAGAGGAATGGAAGAGAAAACTGAATTACTCTCTGTATATCTTGGATATTTTTACAAGCCTAGGTACATCCTTTATATAACCTATACAAAATACTATAAAAGGAAAATACAATCAATGGCATTGAAAGGGATGGCTGGCAATTAGCTAAGTCCAGTAAATAAGGCTTGAAACAAGGAGTCTTGATTTGCAAGGTCAATGGTCTATTTTGGGAAATGATAGTGACTGATCCCAATATTTTTAATCAATATTCCAACATCCCCCCTCAAGTTGAGTAGTGGGATTTCCGATACTTAACTTGCCAAGACAATGATTAAAAATTTTTCCATTGACCGCCTTTGTTAATATATCTGCGAGTTGATCTTCTGAGCGGACAAACGGAAGTTCAATTATCCTTTTTTCAAGTTTTTCTTTGATGAAGTGTCGGTCTACCTCAACATGTTTTGTGCGATCATGCTGGACTGGATTCTCTGAGATCTGAATAGCTGCCTCGTTATCGCACATAATTTTGCTGGATTGGGTTGGAGGATACCCGATTTCTCTCAAGAGTTTTCGTATCCATAGTATCTCTTCTAGGCCGCGTGCTATTCCTCGAAATTCCGCTTCAGCACTTGAAAGAGCCACCACCTTTTGTTTCTTGCTTCTCCAAGTAACAAGATTCCCACCAACAAGGGTAAAGTAACCAGATGTTGATCTCTGATTCCCTTTATCCCCTACCCAGTCCACATCGGTATACACTTGAGTTTCTAGGTGCCCATTTGTCTTGAACAGAACTCCATGACCAGGTGTCCCTTTGAGGTATCTGATTATTCTCCACACTGCTTCCATATGGGTAACTTGAGGTTGATGCATGAATTGGCTCACAACTCCCACCGCGTACGCAATGTCAGGCCGGGTGTGTGAGAGATATATTAATTTCCCTACTATTTGTTGATATTTTCGCTTGTCGGCCAGCTTAGCATTTTCCTCCATATAGAGCTTTTGGTTCACCATCATAGGAGTATCGACAGGTTTGCAATCAATCATCCTTGTTTCTGCTAGCAGGTCAAGGACATACTTCTTTTGGCTGATAAAAATCCCCTGTCTGTGTGACATCTGCCCAATCCGACCCGACCCAGGTACCCGTTTTCGAATCCGATTCTTTTTATGATTTAAAATCAGATTATTAATCTTTGTAAATTTAACATTAAATAAATCATATATATATATATATATATATATATTTTTATATTACTTACTAATAATAATAATTTCTTTTCCGCCGACCCGTCCCTTTCTTTCTTCTCTCCGCCGTCCCGCCTCCCTTTTTCTCTCTTGTCGCCGTCCCGCCCCTCTGCTTAACCCTTAAGCCTGAAACCCCTTTTTCTCTTAACTCTTTGCTTATCCTCTGGTTCTTCCCGCCTAAGGATGACTGCGCAGCTCCACGCGCCAGACTCCTTACAAGGAAGCCTGCGTGAAGACCAGCTGTTCCTGCGATACGTGAGGCGAACTGTTCCCCGCGACGCGCCAAGGATTGTAGTTCTTCCCGCGACGCGCTAAGGATTGTAGTTCTTCCCGCGACGCGCTAAGGATTTTAGTTCTTCCCGCGGCGCGCTAGGGATTGTAGTTCTTCCCGAGGCGTGCGAAGGATTGTTGTTCTTCCCGCGGCGCGCTAAGGATTGTTCTGTCTGCCTTCGCCCTCGCGCGCGCTCGAGTCTTCTCGCGCTAGACCTTAAGTCTTTTCTTCAGTTTAGGTCAGCCTGTATGCTTTTGAAATATCTTATCTTTTGTATGAGCACTGTAGGTCAGTTCCGACATCTGTCCGAAAAGCCACTTTCGGCGCAGCATGCGCACCAATCCTATTGGTTGACAGAAAAAGTGACTGGCATAATCTTTTGAAATCTTCTTTTGCATGTTTTGAACAGTGCTTTATCTGACACCTCCCATGCTTTGACCTGTAACCTGTCAGCTTTTCCCTGCAGCTGCCGGCATATCTTTTGATATCTTTTGCTTGATTTGATAAGATCTTTTCCCCCATTCAAGGGATTGTGTTCCCTTGGGTTTTCCTATAAATTAAGCTAAATTCTTGTTTATTTAACACTACACACACTACACTTAAACACTCCCCAAATCTCTCTCCCTTTGCTCTCTGCCCTAGTTTCTCTGCAGCGCCACCACTCTCTTGCCTCCGTCTTCTCCTCTGTTCTGCCCAGATCTCGGTAATTATAAATATATATATTTTGTTTTAATTTGTTTAACTAACAAAAATCGATACTTACTGCATATATTCAAGACATAAAAAACCAATCGTTAAACCAATAACCTCTTATTTATAGGTTAACTTGTGCTTGTTTAAAAATTGGATTCTTGCATTATCTTTCAACGCACCGTTTATAAGTGAGTAATCTCGTACTTAATCCCCTTTTATTTTTAACGTTTTGGGATGTTCATGTGTTCGTACAACTTGAGTCTTAAACTTGTTTATGAAATTTATGTGCGCAAAACCCCATGTGTTATGGACGTTTACTTGGCTGTTTATTTGTATGTGTGAATCATTAACCGCTTTGTTCGGCCTATTCCGCAGTTTTCATGGATCCATTAGATGAACACGGGAGACCTATCGTTTACGGTTTTCTTGTTTTGTTTACACATGCACGTATGATTATTCGTTTTTGTGCTCGATTGGGAGCACGGATTGAACTATGAGCTATGATCTATTTAGGCTTGATCACAATCTGATCACACCCTATGTTAAACCCCAGTTAAGCTCATGTTGCGCGCAGTGTTTGTTATTATCTATTTATATCTATTAAACTTGATTTCTCACCGACACGCAAGTGTTGACGTTTTATTTTAACACATGTTCAGGTTTGCTGTAGCTGCTTTTGGGAATCTCAAGGACACGTAGGATGTTTTCTTTTTCTTTGGACCTAGATTAAAATGTAACAAGACAAATTATGTTATTTGAATATTTTGAGTTATGATATGATTTATGTTACTTTACGATTTGTGTTCTGCGCGTGCGCAATGAAAATGTATTTATTAAATATAGACACCCAAATAGTGTCACGAGTAATGAAACAATACGTGGCGCCCCGATGTATAATCCGCCATCGGTCGGGGTGTTACAGATTGGTATCAGAGCTCCGTGACTTTAGGATAGGTGGTTAGACGTAACGACCTAGAATACCTAAGAGTCCCTTTTTGCGCATGAGGAATATCTCATGTTTGCGCGCTAATTGTTAATTACTCGATATTTATAAAATATGCTTGCGCATACGCAGCACATGATTTCGTGTTTTATCCGCGATCTTTCGATTTTTATTGTTACATTTCAATTTATTTCCTTACTTACATATTCGTTTGTTGTTGGGATTTAGCATTGAGAATCCGAAAAGTCATGGTGATACATGAATAGTTGATTTTCAATCCCCATTAACTTTATGTTTTAAATTGAAGATATGAAAAGTCATGGTGATACATGAATTGTCAATCTCCAATATTCATTTACTCGATATTTTAAATTGAGAATTCGGAAAGTCATGGTGATGCATGAATTGTCGATTTTCAATTCGAATTCATTACCTGTATTAAGTTTGCATTTAAATTCATATTTTACTTCAAAATTTGATAGCATTTAACTCCGCGAAACAAGCTTTGCGACGATATACTTTGCGCTAAAACGATATTAACAAAAACTAAAACTTTTATAGAATGCCTCCGCTATCAGCTCGTCGTCATCAGAGGAGAGAAGTCGCGCGCAGACGTATGCAGCGTCGTTCCCAGGAAATGGCCGCCGCAATAGCCCAAGCCTTAAACCAAAATAATACCAACCCCTCCGGATACAATATTAAATCCTTTAATGCGGGTAACCCTCCGAAATTCACAGGGCTTGAAGGAGCCACCGTAATGCTCCAATGGCTCGAGAAAATTGAGAACACCTTCCTCCATACCCAATGCCCTCCAGACCGACGAACCTTATACGCCTCAAGTGTCCTAGAATCAAGGGCGCTTACATGGTGGAACGGAGTAGCTCATGCGCGTGGCGCAGAGGCTGCTTCTAGCATGCTCTGGGAGGAATTCAAGGAACTTTTGACTAGAGAATTCTGCCCTCCCAACGAAATAAAGCGCCTTGAGGAGGAATTTTGGAACTTGAAGCAGTACAGTGGCGAAGCGCGCGAGTACGCTACGCGCTTCCACGAACTAAGTTTGCTTGTCCCGCACCTAGTTACCCCTTCCCGCCGAGCCATCGAGAAGTTTCTTGGGGGTCTCCCCATGGAAATTCAAGATTCTGTATGGGCCAGGAACCCAGCAACCCTCTCTGACGCCATCGAGTTGGCCGCTGTGCTCAGCGACAACCATGTCAGGGCAGGAACCCTGTTCCTGCGGGGAGCCGAAAAGACCAAACTCACCAAGACTGTCCCAGAACCAACAGAAACCAAGCCAGAACCCTCAAACCGTAACAACCTCAAGCGTAGGCGCAGACCCAATCATCAAGCCTACGCGCTTACCAACCCGCTCGTTGTCCAGCAACCCGCCTACCAACCTCCAGTATACGCTCCTAACCCACTGTTAACCTACCCAACACCCCCTGTAGTCCATAACTATGCCTTAACCAATCCCGCACTCCCTGCTCCGTCAACTAAGAAACCTTACACAGGAAACCAACCCTTTTGCCCAACCTGTAGACTTCACCATCCAACTCAAGTCCCGTGTCGACAATGTAACCGATGTGGCCGTACTGGTCACACTGCTGAGAACTGTAGAGTCCTTCCCGCCAACCCAATCACGCAAACACCACCAACTTACCCGCTAAACCCACAACCAACATACCCTAATCCACGACCCAGGTCGTGCTATAACTGCGGTGACCCCAGTCATTTCCGGAACGCGTGCCCGAGACTACAAGTACAAATTACGCAAGCTAATCCGGTTAACCAAATTTCAAACCAAGTGACGCGCGGACGAGCTTTTAATATAACCGCGCACCAAGCGCAAGCGAATAATGACGTGGTTAATGGTACATTTTTACTTAACGGACAATATGCGTCTATACTTTTTGATACTGGCGCCGATAGAAGTTTTATTTCTCGCGCATTTGAACAAAAACTTGCGCGACCGCGAGTAAACTTAAACGAAAACTTTTCAGTTGAATTGGCTAATGGTGAAACTATTTTAATAAACTCCGTGATCAAAGATTGCACGCTTAACCTTAATGAACATGATTTTCTAATCGACCTCATTCCCATGCCTCTTGGAAGTTTTGATGTGATTATTGGAATGGACTGGCTCTCGCAAAATCGCGCCGAAGTAATCTGCGCCAAGAAGTTGATTCGCATTCCTCGGGAAAATGGTCAAGATCTTCATATCTACGGCGAGAAACCATCTAACGGTCTTAAACTTATGTCATGCTCTGAAGACCGAAGACGTTTGCGGAAGAAATGTGTCGCGTTCTTAGCTCATGTGGTCAAACCCGATGAAGGAAAGAAGAAACTTTCTGAAATCCCCATCGTGCGTGACTTTCCTGAAGTCTTTCCCGATGATCTTTCTGGTTTACCTCCCGCTCGGGAAGTCGAGTTTCGTGTTGATCTTGTCCCTGGTGCATCCCCCGTAGCCAAATCTCCTTATCGACTTGCACCCGCTGAAATGCAAGAATTAGCAAGTCAACTTCAAGAGTTGACCGACAAAGGATTCATTCGCCCTAGCTCTTCGCCGTGGGGTGCTCCGGTGTTGTTCGTTAAAAAGAAAGACGGTTCGTTTCGCATGTGTATCGATTACCGCGAGCTGAACAAGCTCACCATTAAGAACCGGTATCCCTTACCGCGTATTGACGACCTCTTTGACCAACTCCAAGGTGCCTCTTGTTTCTCCAAAATCGATCTCCGTTCTGGCTATCACCAGTTGCGTATCCGCGAAGAGGATATTCCCAAGATTGCTTTTCGAACCCGCTACGGTCATTTTGAATTCTTGGTCATGCCCTTCGGTTTAACCAACGCACCCGCTGTTTTCATGGATCTAATGAACCGGGTGTGTAGATCTTTCTTGGACCGATTCGTGATCGTGTTTATCGATGACGTTCTGGTGTATTCCAAAACCAAGGCCGAGCATGAACAACATCTTCAGTTGGTGTTGCAAAAGCTTCGAACCGAACAACTCTATGCCAAACTCTCCAAGTGTGAGTTTTGGTCTGATGAAGTACAGTTTCTTGGTCATGTTGTAAACAAGATGGGTATTCATGTCGACCCATCCAAAATTGAAGCAATCAAGAACTGGATTGCACCGTCCACTCCTACCGAAATCCGTTCCTTTTTGGGCTTAGCTGGTTACTACCGGCGATTCATTTCGAACTTCTCAAAAATCGCTTTGCCTTTAACAGCATTAACGCACAAAGGCAAACCGTATATTTGGGGCTCGAAGCAAGAAGAAGCCTTTCAAGCGCTCAAGCGAAAGTTGTGCGAAGCTCCTGTTCTAACGTTACCTGAGGGTACTGACTACTTTGTCGTTTATTGTGATGCCTCCAACCAAGGTCTCGGTTGTGTACTTATGCAACGAGGCAAGGTTATCGCTTATGCGTCTAGGCAACTCAAAATTCATGAAAAGAATTATACGACTCACGACCTCGAACTTGGTGCAGTTGTATTTGCCTTAAAAAATCTGGAGACACTACCTCTATGGGACTAAGTGCATCATTTACACAGACCATAAAAGCCTTCAGCACATTTTTGATCAAAAGGAACTTAACATGAGACAACGCCGATGGAACGAACTCATCAGCGATTACGATTGTGAGATCCGATATCACCCTGGAAAGGCTAATGTGGTAGCCGATGCGCTCAGCCGCAAACCCAGTCAACTCAACTGTATTTTGCCGCGCACGCAGCTTCACTTCGCGCCGATCCAAAGCAATCTTGAATCGCGCATATCGCGACGCGCAGCGCGCATCGATCAGCAAAGGCAACCTACGCGCCGAGTTAGCGTGTGGCGCAGAAGCACATCTAGTCCCTAACCTGAATGGAACTCTGTGTTATCTCAATCGCATCTGGATCCCCAATAATGAGAATCTTCGCTCTGTCATACTGAGTGAAGCACACAAAACTCGGTATTCCGTTCATCCTGGTGCTGACAAAATGTACAAAGATTTGCGCCTTTCTTATTGGTGGCCCGGTATGAAAAAAGATATTGCTGTGTTCGTAGCTAAATGCCTAACTTGTTCTAAGGTAAAAGCTGAACATCAACGCCCATCTGGTTTGCTCGAACAACCAGAAATTCCTACGTGGAAATGGGAAAGTATAGCAATGGACTTTATCACCAAGTTACCCTTGACTGCAAGCAAACATGATAGCATTTGGGTAATAGTGGATCGATTGACCAAGTCTGCCCACTTTCTGCCCATTCGCGAAACCTACCGTGTTGAACAACTTGCGCATCTTTATGTCAAAGAAATTGTCTGCCGTCATGGTACTCCCTTGAGCATCATATCCGATCGCGATGGCCGTTTTATATCTCGCTTTTGGAAATCTCTCCAATCTGCGTTAGGAACTCGTTTGGACATGAGTACTGCATATCATCCTCAGACTGACGGACAGTCTGAGCGAACCATCCAAACCCTTGAGGATATGCTTCGATCTTGTGTTCTTGATTTTGGAGGTAATTGGGATTCACACCTACCT
The DNA here is from genome assembly GCF_021521415.1 of Bidens hawaiensis. Lineage (NCBI taxonomy): Eukaryota > Viridiplantae > Streptophyta > Magnoliopsida > Asterales > Asteraceae > Bidens > Bidens hawaiensis. The sequence goes on along the minus strand of NW_027494271.1, from coordinate 4,316 downwards.
CTGATCGAGTTCTCTTATAATAACAGCTATCATTCCAGCACCGGTATGGCCCCATTTGAAGCACTTTACGGTCGAAAGTGCCGCTCACCGATTTGTTGGAACAAAGTGGGTGAAGTTCAAATCACAGGACCCGAACTAGTTCAAGAGACAACCGATAAAATCGCCAAGATCCGTGATCATCTGCTGACTGCCAGAAGCCGACAGAAGAGTTACGCAGATCGCAGGCGGAAGCCTCTCGAATTTCTAGTTGGTGATCTTGTTCTCCTCAAAGTATCGCCCTGGAAGGGTGTTGTCCGCTTTGGGAAGAAAGGTAAGCTTGCAAATCGTTATGTTGGTCCATTCAAGATTCTTGCGAGAGTGGGAAAGGTTGCCTACAAGCTGGACCTGCCGCCCGCGCTCAGCAATGTGCATCCAACATTCCATGTATCCAATCTCAAGAAATGTTTAGCTGACGAGAACCTCCACATACCACTTGATGAAGTTCAAGTTGATGAGTCTATGCATTTCGTTGAGAAGCCTGTTGAGATTATGGATCGCGAGGTAAAGCAAACCAAGCGCAGTCGCATCCCTATTGTCAAAGTTCGTTGGCAGTCCAAGCGCGGAGCCGAGTTCACTTGGGAAAGGGAAGATCAAATGAAGATCAAATACCCGCACCTTTTCTCTGCGCATCCTACTTCGAGATAAATTTCGGGACGAAATTTCTTAAAGTAGGGGAGACTGTGACATCTGCCCAATCCGACCCGACCCAGGTACCCGTTTTCGAATCCGATTCTTTTTATGATTTAAAATCAGATTATTAATCTTTGTAAATTTAACATTAAATAAATCATATATATATATATATATTTTTATATTACTTACTAATAATAATAATTTCTTTTCCGCCGACCCGTCCCTTTCTTTCTTCTCTCCGCCGTCCCGCCTCCCTTTTTCTCTCTTGTCGCCGTCCCGCCCCTCTGCTTAACCCTTAAGCCTGAAACCCCTTTTTCTCTTAACTCTTTGCTTGTCCTCTGGTTCTTCCCGCCTAAGGATGACTGCGCAGCTCCACGCGCCAGACTCCTTACAAGGAAGCCTGCGTGAAGACCAGCTGTTCCTGCGATACGTGAGGCGAACTGTTCCCGCGACGCGCCAAGGATTGTAGTTCTTCCCGCGACGCGCTAAGGATTGTAGTTCTTCCCGCGACGCGCTAAGGATTTTAGTTCTTCCCGCGGCGCGCTAGGGATTGTAGTTCTTCCCGAGGCGCGCGAAGGATTGTTGTTCTTCCCGCGGCGCGCTAAGGATTGTTCTGTCTGCCTTCGCCCTCGCGCGCGCTCGAGTCTTCTCGCGCTAGACCTTAAGTCTTTTCTTCAGTTATTAGGTCAGCCCTGTATGCTTTTGAAATATCTTATCTTTTGTATGAGCACTGTAGGTCAGTTCCGACATCTGTCCGAAAAGCCACTTTCGGCGTAGCATGCGCACCAATCCTATTGGTTGACAGAAAAAGTGACTGGCATAATCTTTTGAAATCTTCTTTTGCATGTTTTGAACAGTGCTTTATCTGACACCTCCCATGCTTTGACCTGTAACCTGTCAGCTTTTCCCTGCAGCTGCCGGCATATCTTTTGATATCTTTTGCTTGATTTGATAAGATCTTTTCCCCCATTCAAGGGATTGTGTTCCCTTAGGTTTTCCTATAAATTAAGCTAAATTCTTGTTTATTTAACACTACACACACTACACTTAAACACTCCCCAAATCTCTCTCCCTTTGCTCTCTGCCCTAGTTTCTCTGCAGCGCCACCACTCTCTTGCCTCCGTCTTCACCTCTGTTCTGCCCAGATCTCGGTAATTATAAATATATATATTTTGTTTTAATTTGTTTAACTAACAAAAATCGATACTTACTGCATATATTCAAGACATAAAAACCAATCGTTAAACCAATAACCTCTTATTTATAGGTTAACTTGTGCTTGTTTAAAAATTGGATTCTTGCATTATCTTTCAACGCACCGTTTACAAGTGAGTAATCTCGTACTTAATCCCCTTTTATTTTTAACGTTTTGGGATGTTCATGTGTTCGTACAACTTGAGTCTTAAACTTGTTTATGAAATTTATGTTCGCAAAACCCCATGTGTTATGGACGTTTACTTGGCTGTTTATTTGTATGTGTGAATCATTAACCGTTTTGTTCGGCCTATTCCGCAGTTTTCATGGATCCATTAGATGAACACGGGAGACCTATCGTTTACGGTTTTCTTGTTTTGTTTACACATGCACGTATGATTATTCGTTTTTGTGCTCGATTGGGAGCACGGATTGAACTATGAGCTATGATCTATTTAGGCTTGATCACAATCTGATTACACCCTATGTTAAACCCCAGTTAAGCACATGTTGCGCGCAGTGTTTGTTATTATCTATTTATATCTATTAAACTTGATTTCTCACCGACACGCAAGTGTTGACGTTTTATTTTAACACATGTTCAGGTTTGCTGTAGCTGCTTTTGGGAATCTCAAGGACACGTAGGATGTTTTCTTTTTCTTTGGACCTAGATTAAAATGTAACAAGACAAATTATGTTATTTGAATATTTTGAGTTATGATATGATTTATGTTACTTTACGATTTGTGTTCTGCGCGTGCGCAATGAAAATGTATTTATTAAATATAGACACCCAAATAGTGTCACGAGTAATGAAACAATACGTGGCGCCCCGATGTATAATCCGCCATCGGTCGGGGTGTTACAGTCTGGACCTTAGGACTTCGATCCCAGGGAAGTATTTAAGTCATCCCAGATCCTTTATTTCGAATTCTTTAAATAAGTTTACATTTAACCTTGTCATATCTTCCTCATCATTACCTGTGATTATCATATCATCAACATAAATAATTAAGCATGTTACGAGTCCATTCCTCCGTTTAAGGAACAAAGTATGATCTGAGTTACTCTGTTTGAAGCTATATTTTTTCATGGCTAAAGTAAACCTGCCAAACCAGGCACGAGGAGACTGTTTTAATCCATATAAGGATTTCTTCAAGCGACACACTTCTCTAGGATTGGAATTTTCCATAAATCCGGGAGGGGCTTCCATATAGACTTCTTCTTCAAGCTCTCCATGTAAGAATGCATTTTTTACGTCAAACTGAAGTAGAGGCCAACCCTTATTTGCAGCTATAGAGAATAAGACCCTGATTGTGTCGATTTTTGCCACGGGAGAGAACGTCTAGGAATACTCAATTCCGTATGTTTGAGTGTACCCCTTTGCTACAAGTCGGGCTTTATATCTTTCAATGTTTCCATCCGACTTGTATTTTATAGTGAAGACCCAACGACATCCTACTGTTTTCTTTCCAGGAGGAAGGGTACATTTTTCCCACGTGTCATTTTTATTGAGTGCAACCATTTCAATTTCCATAGCCTCTCTCCAGTCCTTAGACTCAAGAGCTTGTTCAACTGTAGTTGGAATTTCTTTGGAGCATAGAGATGTGGCAAAGGCCTGGGCTTCCGGTGATAAATTTCCGGCTGCAACATTTGCCATCGGATATCGAGAATTTCGAGCTTCCTTGTCAGGTGAGTATCTTTTTGGAGGAACTCCTCTGTTGGTTCTCGGGGGTAGAACATATCTCGTTTGTTCAACCTGTGATGACTCCTGTCCTGCTGCATGGTTAGGTAATTCAGGAGTTTCGACATGCTCATGAGTTTCACAGTTAGTTGATGAATCAGAGATAATAGGAGAATCAACATGCTCTTGAGTTTGAGAGTTACTTACCTCTGACGCCAGGTTGGGAGGATCATTGTTAGTGGTAGTGGTACTGTCTTCAGGACTAGTGGATTGTGACGTGGTTTGGGCTCCATGATTAATTTCTTCTGAGGATGGCATCCATTTTATCCAACTCAATGTGTCATCGTACTCTTTTCCTCCTGATCAGTGTGTTGGATATTGTAGAAGTATTCGGTTTCGAGAAAGTCACAGTTCATCGTGTTGTACATATGACGTTTGTTCGGACTGTAACATCGATAACCTTGTTGATTTACTCCATAACCGACAAACACACATTTCTCAGCGCATGCATCAAGTTTGGAACGCTCGGTTTTTGGTATGTGAACAAACACAGAACAACCAAAGACACGAGGTTCAAGGGTAAGGGTAGATGGAGGTTTATGGAATTTAGACAGGGCTTGAAGAGGGGTTTTTAAGTCAAGAGCTCTTGTTGGGAGACGGTTCACAAGATAGGTTGCTGTGACAAGAGCTTCGGGCCAAAAGAAATTCGGAACTTTGGATTCAATCATGAGCGCACGAGTTATTTCTAAAAGAAAGCGGTTTTTTC